>NW_007729993.1:99459-109778 GCF_000696425.1 Galeopterus variegatus
GTCTTTAGAAAATTACTGCTGTTTTGTGTGCAGATTCTTGTATCATCCTCAAATTTCCTCAGCCCCCAAAATTACCTTGTTAGTCAATTTAATAAAGCGGAATCTTACCAAGTGGTACATAATTTAGCTTGGAAGTATAAAAACTTTGGTAAAAATACAAACATGGACTCAAAGCAAATGAATGTATTACGGTATCTTTATAATTGGTCTATGGTAACTCAGCGTTAGCTTTCTGAAATGTTGGCTAGTTTGGGATGATGTTTGGGGGTTTGATACTCAAAATTAAGTAGATTTTACCCATTTCATGTTTAGACACAACCCAAGTTACCTAGGTTAGCTGTTTAAACCATGGATACTATTTACATATAGACATTTCCACTTGTTTAAAGATGGTGACAGGCAGGCTCAAGTGCTAGGAATAGTGGAATCTCAGCAACACATGTAGGTGGGAAAGAGAGGGAAGGTAGGAACAGGATGGGTGAGGGTGAAGAAAAGTGAAATCAGTGTTTCTGCCCCATCTTAACCTGACCTGCTAGAATGAATCTGATTATATCTAAGTTAGTTTTCTTTATTTATATGTATATATATATATATATATATATATTTTATAAAAGATGACCGGCAAGGGGATCTTAACCCTTGACTTGGTATTGTCAGCACCATGCTCACCCAGTGAGCTAACTGGCCATCCCTATATGGAATCCAAACCCATGGCCTTGGTGTTCTCAGCACCACACTCTCCTGAGTGAGCCACGGGCCGGTCCCGAAGTTAGTTTCCTTTGGAAACAGTAATACGGTCAATGTTCATTGTACCTTATACCATATAGGACCACCTGCCTCAGGCACTAGCTTTCTCTTCCTCCTTGTTGGCCTGTGTGGCTAAGGTCTCATTTATCCATCCATCCATTCCTCTATTCATTCAGTAAATATTTACTGAGATTTTAATATATGCCCATTACTGTTCCATGTAATATATAGTATATAAAATATAGCATTTTACTGTGTATCTTTTTTACCTCTTCTAATGTTTTTAAGTTGAAATATTTCAGGCATATAAAATATAAGAGATCAATAAAACAAACACCTGTGTGTCCATTACACAATTTAGAAATAAAATATTCCACAAACGGTGAACAGCTCCTTCCCAGTTGTATTCAACCACTTCACTGTTAGGAACTACCACTATTGTGAAATGTATTTTTTATATTTTACCACATAATATATGATATGTAGCATATTTTTAATATATATGTGTGATACAGAGGACTGGTTTCATGTTTTTTAAACTTTATATGAATAGCATTCTGAATATATTCTCCTGCAATTTGCTTTTATCCCTCATCATTGTTTAGAGATTTATGCATATGGATGTATATAGTTCCACTTCACTGATTTTAACTGTCGTATCATAGACATGCCAGTGGATAAATATGTCACAATTCATTTATTCATTCTCCTATGGATTGGCTTGTCAGTCGTTTCCATTATCCTGCTGTTAAAAACATGGCAATGACCATTCTATTCCTGTCCCCTTGAGTTCATGAGGGGTGATTTCTTTAGGGTATATATCTAGGAATAAAATAGTCAAGACAAAGAGTGCACATTACCTGGCGATTACCAAATGGCTCTTCAAAGTGATTGTATTAATTTACATTCCTACCAGTAATGTTAGTGTAGTATATAGTCCGCCCTCCCTATCCACTGGTTCCGTGTCTTGGGATTTAATGAACCATAGATCAAAAATATTCAGATCTGCAGCCAATTAAGCCAACCATACTCCTTTCTTCATGGGTGCCTGGTGTGCAATGGCTACAAACAGCAGCCTCTTCCATAGTGTATGCAGCCTGTTGCTTGTATGGGTTGCCATAAGGGACCCTGGAGACAAACCTTCCCAACTGACCTTCACGTCTCTTACCTAGTACTGTGCCCAACCTAGGCTCCAGACTGGTATGTAGGCTGCCTTTGGAAAGCTCTAGGGCACAGTGGGCCAGGGTTCACATTGGCCAAGTTATCAGGTGCATCCACACCAAGCTGCAGAACAAGGAGCATGTGATTGAAGCCCTAAGCGGGGCTGAGTTCAAGCTCCCTGGCTGCCAGAAAATCCACATCTCAAAGAAGTAGGGCTTTACCATGTTTAACGCAGATGAATTTGAAGACATGGTGGCTGAGAAGTGGGTCATCATGATGGTTGTGGTGTTAAATACACCTCAATGTGGCCTCCTGGACAAGTGGCCAGCCCTGCACTCATGAAGGAGTCCATTGTGCTGCTACCTCTTTACTCGTGTCTGTTAATAAATCCTACTTTCTGTCCAAAAAATAAAAATAAGATATTCAGGGAAAAAGCAATAAAAAATGACAATACAACAATAAAAAATGATACAAAAAAAATTTTTTTTTTTTAAAGATGACTAGTAAGGGGATCTTAACCCTTGACTTGGTGTCAGCACCACGCTCTCTCAAGTGAGCTAACTGGCCATCCCTATATAGGGATCCAAACCCATGGCCCTGGTGTTATCTGCACCACACTCTCCCTAGTGAGCCATGGGCCAGCCCTAAAAAAGGATACAAATTTAAAACACTACTGTATAACAACTATATACATAGCATTTACATTGTATTAGGTATTGTAAGTAATCTAGATATGATTTAAAGTATATGGGAGGATGTGAGTAGGTTATATGCAAATACTACACATTTTATATCTTTTTTTTTTTTTTTTAAGAGATGACCGGTAAGGGGATCTTAACCCTTGACTTGGTGATGTCAGCACTATGCTCACCCAGTGAGCTAACCAGCCATCCCTATATGGGATCCGAACCCATGGCCTTGGTGTTATCAGCACCACACTCTCCCGAGTGAGCCACGGGCTGGCCCCTACACATTTTATATCTTGAGCATCTTCTGATTTTGGTATCTGCAGGGCATCCTGGGACCAATCTCCTGAAGATACTCTTTACATGTAAAGAAATATACACATTCCCACACACATGTGTTGTATATATGGTGTGGATGTCATGTGTATGTATCAGGGCTCAGAAGACCTAAGGCTGCATATTCACACCAGGATCTCTTTCCCTGTCTTCTTTGTCCTGATCCACTTCCTCTCACTTTCCTGTCTTTCAAGGCTCCACTCATGTCCCTCAGGAGGCCTTCTTTATCACCAGGTTCTGCACATTTCTCTTTTCCCTGGCTTTCTAAGGCTGCCCCTCACACATACTCCCCACCCAGAAGGTGTATTTAGTGTTTCATGGGCTCATGCTCAAAGGCAGGAACTGTCCTGAGGATTTATTGGCATCTCCCAGAATCCAGTGCCACGTTCATGATGAACCCATCATGTTCTTTATGAGGCTGGTGAATTGTTGATGGAGCTAATGACTGTTTTACATGTTTCTCCTCCCATAGAAAAGTCCTCCAGTTCACTTTGGTAGTATCCAGTTAAGATGCAGATCTATCCACAGCCTTTGCCCCAACAACTTCATTCCTCTGTATTGATCCTAGAGAAACTCTCTCACATGTATTACTACTTTTCTCTCGCACTCTCCTTTTAGTAAATTTCCAATGACCCCAACATGCATTTGGGCTAATCTGCTTCTTCTTCTTCTTCTTTTTTTTTTTTTGTAGTTTTTGTTTGTTTGTTTGTTCGTTTCTTTGTTTTTTTGGCAGCTGGCCAGTTCAGAGATCTGAACCTGTGACCTTGGTGTTAGAAGGCTGCACTCTATAACCAACTCAGTTAACCGGCCAACCCTGGGTTAATCTTAAAGTGATAAAACTATTCTTTGGAATCCATAAACACATATAGGTCAGCAAGTACAGGCTCACAATTCATCTTTGCTCAACTTAGAAGAAACATATTACTAAGAGCCTCCAGTCCGCTCAGTTACCTAAGTACATTCTATTTTTAGTCCTGGGTCCCTGAGAAGTCTTAATTCTCCTGTTTTCTATTTCTAGCTATCTTCTAGTCTTCTCCCATATCCTGAACAATATAATCTTCTTGGCATATCTCATCCCAAACCTGTGTTTCTCTCAACAGAATAGTAAATATTCAGATTTATTTTCTTGTCAGATTTTTCTAAACCTTCTTTCATTTTATTTATTTATTTATTTATTTAAAGATGACCGGTAAGGGGATCTTAACCCTTGGCTTGGTGTTGTCAGCACAACGCTCTCCCAAGGGAGCTAACTGGCCATCCCTACATGGGATCTGAACCCATGGCCTTGGTGTTATCAGCACCGCACTTCCAAGTGAACCACTGGCCAGCCCAACCTTCTTTCATTTTGACAGCAGCATGGGGTGGTGAAAAGAAAGCAGGCTTTAGAGGGGATAGAACAGGGGTTGAATCTCTACTCTTATCTTACTGTGTTATGTTGGGCAAGTCACTAAACCTCCACCATTTGTCAGGTAGGGAAATCAGTGCCCTGTCTTGTGGTTGTTGAGAGAATCAAACGGGATAGCAGAGGTTAAGTGTGTTTCTCACAGTGTCCTGCATCTCATGGGCACTTGATAACGAAACGATTAGTGTCATTCCTCTTTCATTCTCCTTCTTCCCCCTGAATTACTGTTAGGTATTTCTTCTTGAGTAGAGGTGTAGTAGGAAGTCACCTAAATGACCGGAAAGGACTCTATCACCACCCAGTCAAAATAATCTCTCCTCCTGTTTGCATTCCAGAAATTCCACCACTACTAATTAATTATTTGTGACTACCAATTGACAGGTATTGTAAGTTCCTTCTCCATTGTAAGGGAATTTGTTAGGCACTTTATCCTAGGACAGAGAAATCTGATGTGAACTTGTGAAGGTATACAGTTGGGCACTGAAGGGGACACTCTTTCATCTAACCAAGACAATCGTAATCAGTTGGGCTGAGAGACCTATTGAGTATTTGGTGTCTCCTAAAGACAGAAGTGTTTCTTTTGGACAATTATATATATATCTATCTACCCTTATACTGGTACACATATAGAAACCAATGGCATCATTACACCAGAGATATCTGTCTCTACGTATATACAGTGAATGTGCTTTTTACCACAGGTCCTCTAAAATATTTTTAGAATATTTTGGAATAACATGTCATTACTTAAAATATTTAATAACATTTTTATAATAAAAATCTTGGTTACCAATAAGATTGCCATCAATAAGTTCTAGTATTAATTTCTTTCCTATGTATATCCACATCAAAGTAAATGAATCCTTCTAATGGTAAAGGGATTAGCAAAAAGCTAGTTTATTCTGAACCACTTACCCGAAAAAGCTACTGAAGTTCTCAGCCACACTTTTAATTATCTCAAAGTAGGGCTATCCTAGATCCCTGCAGGACTTAAGTAACTTGAGACTAAGAAAAAAGAAATCATTCATTAGGAAGTGTGAGAAGTGTCTTAGGGTTGATTTTGTTTAAATGCCAATGTAAATTGGTCATTAGCATTTGCAAGAGCCATGCAAATAAAACCACCTAAGGGGCTAAACCAACTTGGAATTGTTTCAGAGCTCTTAATTCACTTCCAACCTTCTTGTATTAACACCAACTTATTTCCCTAGTATAGATAGACAGTTTGTTTTAAAAATCAACCAAAAACTGTGATATTCCACCAACAAGATTACAGGGGTGAAAGAACAACCCCCTAGTCAAATGCAAATTGTAGTCATGTTAGTATGTTAATGAACTAAGTGAGAAACTGTGGGTCAAATTTCCCCTTCTTCAGCTTAAATAGTACTTAAAAGGGGCTTATTTCTAAATGTTTGGGAAACCAAGGAGCAGCAGCAATTAAGGTTTATTATGTGAACATGATCTGTTCAGCAATATAAAAAAATTAATAGATGGGACTGAACTAGAATGAGACATAATTCTTCCTAATGATTTACAAGTTATCGAGAAACATGGCTCAGAGGAAACATTCATATAATTATTCTAAATTTGTAGTGAAGTCTTTTAGAATTTCTTTTTTTCTTTCTTTTTTTTTTTTTTCTTTTTTTAAAAAGATAACCGGTAAGGGGATCTTAACCCTTGACTTGGTGTTGTCAGCACCACGCTCAGCCAGCGAGCTAACCGGCCATCCCTATATGGGATCCGAAACCAGGGCCTTGGTGTTATCAGCACTGCACTCTACTGAGTGAGCCACGGGCCGGCCCCGTCTTTTAGAATTTCTAATACTGCAATTTAAAAATTTTAGGTCTGGGCCAAGCCCGTGGTGCACTCGGGAGAGTGCAGCGCTGGGAGCGCAGCAGCGCTCCTACCGCAGGTTCGGATCCTATATAGGGATGACCGGTGCGCTCACAGCGCTCACTGGCTGAGTGCGGTGTGATCAGTCTCAAAAAGGACAAAAAAAAAAAATTTTTTTTAGGTCTGTTTTATCTAGCTGAAGGAAATTTAAGGAGGAGCCAAGGAGGGAAATTAGAAGAAAAAAGGTTGAAAGGAGTTATGTTTTTATGAGAAGGAAGTAAATGACACAACCCTTTCTTGACCACTTATTACAGAAGTCTTTCCTGATGGAATCCACTTCCATCATCTGATTTCACCCTCTCACAAGGCAGCTTTGTGCTTTTATAGAAATTTTCATATTCAGTAGTTTTTATGTGCTCGTGTCCATTTTATAAGTTCCTTAAAATTTGAGAGCCAGTCTGATTGTATTTTGCAGCTCTCAGCTCCTTACCTGAAGCTTAGGCTCTGGAAAGCCAGGGGGAGACAGAAGGTGTGGTGGAGTGTCCATTTTATAAGTTCCTTAAAATTTGAGAGCCAGTCTGATTGTATTTTGCAGCACTCAGCTCCTTACCTGAAGCTTAGGCTCTGGAAAGCCAGGGGGAGACAGAAGGTGTGGTGGAGAGAGTACACATATGGGGTCACACAGACCTCTTCCCCCTTTCTGTGTGCCTGTGTCCACTTCTACCCTTGCTGCCACTTCCACAAGCTTCATAATTCTGGGCAAGTTACTGAATCTCCCTGGGCCTCAACTATGATATTTGAAAAATGAAGATGATAAAGCTTTAGATCCAAGGCAGTGGTGTAAACGTTGGCTGCACAGTGGAATCACCTGGTGTCGAGCTCTTTTACCTGCCCATAATCCTGCTGACTGGCCCAATTGTCTAGCTAGGGCTGGTTCTGGAGCTCACAGACCCATTAAGCCTGTTGTCCAGACTGGGTCACAAACCCTTCACACGCCAAGCTGGGTCACCAGACCCCTCACACGCCAGGCCAGGTCACCAGACCCCTCACACGCAGGTCTATGAGCTAGGTAACTGGCAAAACAGATCCTTGGAAGTGGTAGGTTGGAGAGCATGGCCATGCCGGTTGATGCCTGAGGCAGACACCAACCAAACCACAGTGCCACCCATGCACACTAACTCCACCCCCACACACACACAATTTGCTTACAAAGAACGCACCACACCACCCCCAATCAGACGGGCCAGCTAGGGGGCCTGATTAAATTACCCTATTTTCCAAGCAATCCACCCCTTCAGGATCCCTGGTCATACAATCTACACATTCAGGATATTCTGCGATGTTCCCTTAGCGAGGATAGATGACCCTTACACTCACATATTACACATTCCATCCCAGTCCCAAAAGTCTTTAGCTTGTTGCAGCACCAACTCAACAGTCCAAAGTCTGAAGTCTCATTTGAGACCAAAAGCAAAAGTCCTTCCATCTGTGAACCTGTAAAAGCAAAACCAATTTATCTATTTCCAAGATACAATGGTGGAACAGACATTAGGTACATGTTCCCATTCCAAAAGGGAGGAAAAGAAGGGAAAAACAGGCCCATGAACAAATCCAAAACCCAAACAGGGCAAACATTAAGCATAGTGGGGCATCTGAGCCCCCAAAGCATTGGGCAACCTTGCTCCTACAGCTCCACCAAGTGCAGCCTGTTGAGCTGCCCCGGTGCCTGTGGCTTTTCCAGGCTGGTGCTGCACACTACCAGCAGCCCCACAGTTCTGGGCTCCTGGTGGCAGTCCCACCATCCTGGCTCCACTAGCCATTTCCTCAGTGGGGTTCTCTGTGGGGGCTCTGACCCCACTTTTCTGCTCCACATTGCTCCGCAGATGACCTCTGCAGTGGCTCCACCCCTGCAGCAGGTCTCCACCTGAGTCCCCCAGCTTTTTCATACATCTTTCGAAATCTAGTTGGAGGCTGCCACGCCTTCACTGCTGTCACATACTGCTGGCCTTCAAACTTAACACAATGTGAATGAACGCCACCAACGTTTTTGGCTTTTGCTCTTTGGAGGTGCTGAGGCAGGATTGCTCCAGCCAGAGTGGCTGGGATGCAGGGAGCAGTTTCCTGAGGGCAGCAGTGCCCCAGGTTTGTCCTCTGGACAACTCAGTCCTCCTAGGCCTCTGTGCTGGGAGGGGCACTCTCCCCAACTTTTGAAAGCCCTCAGGGCCTGTGATGGGTGGGGCACCCATCCAGACTTCTCAGATGCCTTTAGGGCTTTTTTCCCATTGTCCTGGTTCTTAGCATCTGGCTGCCCCATCCCTGGCTCCTGAATTACTTCAATCAGCTTGGCTTATACTGTCTATTCACTCAGTCTCAGGCAGTTCAGCGTTCGCCCACACAGTTCAAACAGCCGCATTCACCTAGTCCATCAAGGAGTGGCTGCCCTGCCCCTGCGTATATCTGCAGCTCTCCTGTAACCACTGCCACCAAGACAGGCACATAGTAATGGAGACTAACTTTTCCACCTTTTCACCAGGTGAAAACATACTTGATATTCTGCAGGGGCACCCATCCTTGGGTCTTCTGCCCATCTGCACATGGCACTCTTTTCTCGGGTTTATACAGCACCCGTCCAGCCATCGCATTTAAGTGGCGCCCTCTGAACCTTTTGCCTTCAGACAAACGCAACATGCACTTACTATATCGTCCCTAGAGCACATTACACCATCCACCCCTAGGTCTCATAGTTGCAGCAGCCAGGGGCTCTCCCTGTTTCTGCTGCTTTACTGTCTCAACTTCTCATGCACAACAGGTCATGCCTGGACACACACGGTCTCCCCCAACTCACCACTGGGTTGGTTGTCTTCCCTAGTGTGAGGGGCAGGAGTTGCTTCCAACAACTCTGCTTTCTGCCATAAATCTCAATCAGTTTGCTGTATAGTGAGCAGCAGCCAGCCTCCGGTCAGCAGGAAATTGGCCACCGGGCACCACAAGCTCAAGGATAGCCACATTTCCTCCCCTTCCCAAGGGGGTTTTCTGCCATAGTGCCTGGTCTACGCTGCCTTGCAATACAGTGAGCAGCAACCAGATCCTGATCAACAGGAAAGCGGCCATAGGGCACAGTATATTCACAAGAAGCCACATTTCCTCCTTTTTCCAAGAGCTTTTGGCTCCTGTACCTGCTCAGAGTCCTGCTACAGACTATGTCAATTGTCTTGCTCTTTTACCTGCCCATAATCCTGCTGACTGGCCCAATTGTTGAGCTAGGGCTGGGTCTGGAGCTCACAGACCCCTCAAGCCCATTCACAGACTGGGTCACAAACCCTTCACATGCCAGGTTGGGTTACCAGACCCCTCAAGCAGCAGGCTATGAGCTAGGTAACCAGCAAAACAGATCCTTGGAAGTCATAGGTTAGAGAGCATGTCCACACAGGTGGATGCCTGAAGCTGACGCCAGCCAAACCACAGCACCACCCATGCGTAGTAACTCCACCCCCCACACACAATTTGCTTACAAAGACCGTGCTGCACCACCCCCAACCAGAGGGACAGGTGAGGGGGCCTGATTAAATTATCCTATTTTCCCAACACTTGGGTAACTTTTAAAAATATTGATGACTGAGTCCCATCCCAGAGCTTCTACATTCATCAGTATGGTTGTTCCCAGGGCACGGGGAGTTTTAAAGCTCCCAGGTGATTGTTGTGCAGCTGAGGTCAAGAACCAGTACTCTGAGGGGTGTTAAGAGAATTAAACAAAACAGAGGGGGGAAAGTAGCTGATAAGTAATAGGAGATCAAAAATTATTTGTTTCGGGCCGGCCCGGTGGCGCACTGCTACAGTGCGCCGCTTGGGAAGCGTGGCGGCGCTCCCACCGAGGGTTCGGATCCCGCATACGGACCAGCCGCTCACTGGCTGAGCGAGGAGCGGGGGCAACACTGAGGGTTGCGATCCCGTTGCTGGTCCCGGTCCGGTACAGGCGTGACACTGAGGGTTGCGATCCGTTGCCGGTCACGAAAAAAGACAAAAAGGAAAAAAATAAATAAATAAAATAAATAAAAAGATAGTAAAAGTACATAACTCAGAGGATTGTTATGAGGATTAAATAAGTTAATACATGTAAAGCACCTGGTATACTGTAAGCACTTAATAAATATTAAATA
>NW_007729993.1:109821-117548 GCF_000696425.1 Galeopterus variegatus
GCGCGACACTGAGGGTTGCGATCCCGTTGCTGGCCCCGGTCCGGTACGGGCGCGACACTGAGGGTTGCGATCCGTTGCCGGTCACGAAAAAAGAAAAAAAAAAAAAATTATTTGTTTCCTTCTTTCTCCAGTTAGTTTTCCTATTTGTGTTGGTAGTTGTGTTTGAGCCCAGCTGGAAGCTAAGGAACAGAGGGAGAATTTTGTTCAAAGATTTATTTTTAAAAATCTTTTGTTTTGAAATAATTTTAAATTTACAAAAAGTTAGAAGAACAGTACAAAGAATTCCCACACGCTCTTCATCCAGATTCACCAATTATTAATAACTTACCACTATCATTCCTTCACTCTCCATATATACTCATAATGTTTTTCCTGAACTAGTTGAGAGGTAGTTGCAGAAAACATGCCCCTTTTCCTCTAAATAGCATATATTTACAAAGAACAAATTCAAAACTACAGGACCATTATTTGGAAAATTTAACATTGATACAATACCATCATCTAATCTATGGTTCAAATGTAATTATTTCCAATTTTCCCAAAAATGTCCTTATGGCATCCCTCTCATTCTCCCCCCATTCCGGATGCAATCCAGGATCATGCATAGTAATTGTTGCCATGTCTCTTTAGTTTCTTTTAATCTGGAATAATTCCTCTGCCTTTCAGGACATTGACATTTTTTGAAAAGTACAGGCTAGTTGTTTTGTATCCATGCTGTCTTCTTTTTGTAAGTAAACAATTTAATGATCTTTAGTAAATTTATAGAATTGTGCAATCATCACTATAATCCAGTTTTAGAACGTGTTTATCACCCCCAAATTTTCCCTTTTCTCTCCCTCACACTCCCAGTTAGTTGAAGGTCTTTATTTTACAAGGAGAAAATTGAGAGCTAACTCAGAATCCTGGGTTCTTTTTACCATGCTATATTACTTCCTTAACACAAGAGACAGCAGTCATATCAGCCAGAAATGCATATTTCAAAGATTCAGGGCTGGCGAGTTAGCTCACTTGGGAGAGTGTGGTGCTGATTAACACCAAGGTCAAGAATTTAGATCCCCCTTACAGGCCAGCCACCAAAACAAGAAAACACACACAAAGATTCAATTCCCTTTAATACTTCTTTTATTCTTAGAAGACTGGACAGCCTCAGTACTGATAATAAATTATCTTATGTAATACAGTATCTCTACATAAGGAACATTTTATATCATGATTGCCAGATATCAAGAACATCCAGAAAATAAATTACTACAATTTAAAATGGAATTTTAGGGCCGGCCCGTGGCTCACTTAGGTGAGTGCGGTGCTGATAGCACCAGGGCCACAGGTTCGGATCCCATATAGGGATGGCCGGTTAGCTCACTGGGTGAGCGTGGTGCTGACAACACCAAGTTAAGGGTTAAGATCCCCTTACCGGTCATCTTTTAAATAAATAAATAAATAAATAAATAAATAAATAAATAAATAAATAAATAAATAAAATGGAATTTTAGGGCTGGTGGGTTAGCTCAGTTGGTTAGAGCCTCATAACCAGGAGTCACAGGTTTGGATCCGCATATTAGCCAGCCTCCAAAAAAAAAAAAAAAATGGAATTATGTGGACAACTACTTAATTTTCTTCTCTGCGTATTAATCATATATTAAAATGAGTCCTTTGGGTATGTGAAAAACTGCTTCTCCTTTGCTAAACCCATCAAATGTAATTGAAGATTAATAATCCTATGTGGTGTAAAAATTGGCTCACTAACGGAAGACATAACACCACTTCTCATGTTACAGTCTCTTAATTAGAAAGGAAAAGGAAGGGCCGGCCCGTGGCTCACTCGGGAGAGTGTGGTGCTGATAACACCAAGACCCCGGGTTCGGATCCCATATAGGGATGGTCGGTTAGCTCACTGGCTGAGCGTGGTGCTGACAACACCAAGTCAAGGGTTAAGATCCCCTTACCGGTCATCTTTTAAAAAAAAAAAAAAAGAAAAGAAAAAAAAAGAAAGGAAAAAGAAGAAGAATGCCTATAGACAGGATCAGCTACATAATTTGCAGGGCCCAGTGAAAAATGAAAATGTGGGCACCTTATTCAAAAAACTGGGGAAGAAAGTGCCTTAAAAGGTACTAAAATATAAAACTTTTTTCTTTCTTTCGATGTTTCTCTTCCTCTCAACTTGTCACGGTGTTTTCTTTTTGCTACTTAATAGCTCCTGCCTCGTGATACTTGCAGAGCCAGCATAGATGCTCACAGGTGCCCTGGGGCCCCATTCCTCGACTTGCTATATGCTCACCCTCCACATGCTGCAGGCTCACCTTCTGGCCAGCAAGCACTATGCACTGCATGGAGCAGGAAGTCAATCTCCCCTTCCTATGGTCCACCACCTCAACCCATAGCAAACAGGTACCACCATTTCCCTGGAAAAGATTGCAACCTTTATGCTAGGAGGCACTCTGTACTCAGAATGTGGGTGGGCAAGAGGTTTGCCCCTGCCAAGACACCCACCAAATGCACCACGTCACTACCAGCCGAGGACAGGGGTGGCCACCATCATGCCCTACCCCAGGTTGCTGCAAGGTGCATGTGCCTGACCTGGACCCTACCCACATCATATCCAGGTCTCTGCTGGATTCGGAGAGTGCCGGCAGAATGCAACCCCACCCTATCACCCTGATCTGGTTGCCACCCTGGGCAGAAGTGATCCTGGGACAGAGGTTGGGGTGCCAGGGCATGGGAGAGCCAGCAGCTGAGAACTCATCCTGGGAGGCAGAGAGAGATGACAAGATGTGGGACCACATGTGTGAGTCAAGGTTCCAAGCCCCATCATATGCTACATTGTCCCATCAAACTTTACTTACAAAACACAAATTCAGAGATAGAATACTAAGATTTTTAAGAGAAGACTGCAAGCATTAAATCCCCAAAGTGGAGCCCTTCTGAGCATCATGCCCTACGGCACTGTACTGGTGACACCTGTGAAGCTGGCCCTGCCTACAGAACTTTAGTTACTTCCAGAGCATGCCAAAAATGAAATCACAAATACCTGTGTATATTTGTGAGTATGTGTTCATGTCTGTGTTGAAATGTCTTTTTAGATGAAAATACTATTGCTGGCAGGATTCAAGTCAAGTTATGGTGCCAAGCAGTCAAAATAATAAAGGTAATTCTTCCAAAAACATTATACAGCTTTGATAAAGAAACAGATGGGAAAATGTGTACAAAATACTTTCTAAAAATTTAAGGATTTTTAGGTACCATATGAAATACAGACAATTATGAAATGTGTCTAATTTTTTTTGTCTTTTTTTTCCGTGTCCAGCAACGGATCGCAACCCTCAGTGTTGCCCCCGTACCGGACCAGGGACCGGCAACGGGATCGCAGCCCTCGGTGTTGCTCCCGCGCCTCGCTCAGCCAGTGAGCGGGAACCGGTCTGTATGTGGGATCCGAACCCTCGGGCGGGAGCGCCGCTGCCCTTCCCAAACAAAGCACTATCCAGTGCGCCACCGGGCCAGCCCGAAATGTGTCTAATTTTTAGAGGCCTTCGGGCCTTCAATTTTGGGGAACCATCAATTTCTTCTACTTCCTGGAATGTTGCTCCTTTTCCTAGTACACACTCCATTCAGTAATCCTTACCAATCTTCAACACTCCATCAAATTCCACCTTTTCCTTAAGGCCTTTCCCAACTATCCCAACCTTATTTATGGTGTGCATATCTCTTTTTTACCACTGTTTATTGTTCATTACCTTCCAACTATATGTGTGATGTGTTTCCAAACCAGAACCTTACTTTCTTTAAGGAGAAAAGTCATATCCTCCAGGATTTTTGTGCTCCTTATTTCTTTATCTCCCTTCTCAGGCCTTAATAGTCTGCCTTATACTGTATATACCTAATCATATTAAAAATAATAGGGCTCCAAATTGTCTTTATCATTAAGAAATTGCTTAAATGGGAGCAAAATCTTTACTGGAAATAACAGGCCAGCGGGAAATGAGGATATCCATGAACATAAAACCTTAGGCCAAAAATGATATTAGGCAACAATGTGATGCAATGGAATAGAACATGATCTAACCTCTCACACAAAAGTCCAGCACCTTCAACTTTGTACTCTCCTCATTGTCCAGGGCACATAGTGTCATGCTAATGCCTGTTTAACCCCGCTGGCAGTATACTTTGCCTCCAAACATTTCTGAAACTCCTCTTACATCCTAAGTGAATACTTCTTTCTGCCTTTTCTCTCAAGGCTCTGCTCACTGTTTATTAAAGAAGCTAACTAACCTCAAATGTAAGATGGGACGGATCCTACCAATTTATCCCTTCTTAGGTGACATTTATATATTTAAAGAAGATGTTTGTGGGAGTCAGATTCCTAACCCAAAGGAGGACTCTAATAATGTGAATTGTTGTCACTTTTCTGGTCCCTCTCCTAATACTTCTCTTGGCTACTTGAATAGGTCCCTATTCGTTTTGCTAATACTATACCTAAACTTTTCGAAGCCTCTATTTTTGCCCCATGCCAACCTTGAAGTAAGAATCAGAACATATTCAAATCCTTTCAAAAGAAAATCTACCCTTTCAATATTTGAAAGCAATGTAGATTTTACTGATGATTTTGTAAAGGAACCTAGGGCGGGTTTATAACACACACTCTACAGCACACAACTTTATTAATGTCCTTTTCAATTTCTCATCTTTCCCTTCTGCCACCAGTGGGATGCAGCAGGCAGAGTTTCAATAGTTTCCTTTAGAGGGGCAACTCTCAGATTTTCCTCTATGCACTAATACTCCTGTTCTCATATTTCTTGACTGCATTGTTTCTAGCCAGGGCTGCTGGCCTGAGGATGAGAGCCTCTCAGCCAATGTATCAGACCAGGAAGTCCTAAAAATAATAGATACTTGGACATAAAAGTTCTGTGCACAGACTGGATATGACCAAAGACTAGAAAGGGAATAGAAATGGCATAAGTAACATTTTGCATTAAACAACATGAGGATCATGGACTCTTAGGTGAGGAAATCTACTTTAATACAGCTTAAAGTAGAATTGTATTTACAACATATGGGAGTTTTTATTGTAGCATCAAGAAGAAATTGAAAACAAAGAGAAGTAGAAAGAAAATGGAAAACCCCGAACTCATGCAATTATTTGCTTAAATGATTGTCAATTTAGTTTAGTTTTTGTGCAAATAAGACACTGCAACAAACACACAGAAAACTAGTAATTGCAAAACTAATTAATAATGTCACAAATATTTGTCGAGTGTGTATTATATGCCAAACAGTGTTCTTGATGCTTAGATTTTATCAGTGAACAAAACAAAGACTGCTGCCTCTGTGAAGCTTACATTTTAGTGGAGGAGACAGACTTAACTGAAACATAATAAGTAAGCTATGTAGGTTGTTGGAAGATGATTGCTATGAAATAGAGTACAACAAGGAAGGGGGACTAGGATTCCTGGGATGCAGGTGTGGGTAATTTGCAGTATTAAATAAGAAGGGTGAGGCAAGCCTCTTATAGAAAGTAAAATTTGAGCAAAGACTTTAAGGAGTTAAGAGGGTTAGCTAAGCAGGCATCTGGGGAAAGAACATTCCAGGCAGAGAGTAAGGGTCATCAGGCAGGTTGTGTCTGGCATTGTCAGGAAAGAGCAGGGAGGTCAATGGTGGGGGAAGGGTGATTAGATCATGTAAGAACTTTGGTATTATTCTGAATGAAAAGGGGAGACATTGAGGAGTTTTGAGCTGAGGAGTGACATGAACTGACAGATTTTAGAGGATCATCCTGGCTCCTGTGTTAAGACTAGAAGCAAGAAGTAAGGAGACTTTTAGAGTCATTCAAGTGAGAGAAGACTGGCATTGACCAGGGTGGTGATAGTAGAGGTAGGAGAAGGGGTCATATTCTAGATATATTTTGAAGTTATAAGAGAAAGATAGGAGCCAAGGATGACTGCAAGGTTTTAGTTTGCAAAACCAAAAACTCAGAGTGAAGAAATATAGTTACTAAAAATGCCTTACTCTAAATGCAACACTACTGTGGAGCAAAAAGTTGTATTTGCAATAATATAATTTGAAATATCTTTAATACTCACTGCCTTCCCTAAACATTTGCCTCATTTATCAAAAACCATTTTCACAACTGCGGTATTTAATTTTAAATAAACTCTATTTACTATACAGCTTATTGCTGCAGATATAATTTGTATTACTCTTCTATCAATAGAGAAGAAAACAGTCTTCTTTAGCTGCACACATGCAATCCTTTCAGGTGATTTCTAAAATTGAAGTAGGTTGACTTTTTAGTTGTTGTTTATTTTAAAATGATATTAATAGCAGGTAACATTTATTAGCACTTATTCACCAGGCCATGTGCTAAATGTTTCACATACATTTGCCTCATAGAACCAGGCTGAGGTTGGAATTATCATCTCCATTTTAGACAGGAAGAGGTTTAGAAAAAGTTTAAATATTTTTCCTGTTCTAGAAAGTAGCAGAGCCAGGATTCAAACCCAAGTCTGTTTAAGTCCAGGGCTTCTAAAAACCACACATACTGTCTCTCCATTTGACTGCTAAGTAAAAAGGCACCAGGGAAGGGATATGGGATTTTCAGCATTTTTTTGTTCCTAAAATTTATTGAAATATTAGTTTTGCCTCTTTTGTTAGCAATCAGTATAGTTTTAAATGTAGCTGTGTTTTAAGTTTCATTAGTCACATTCTGAACCCCAGCTGCTCTATCTTTAAGTTGAAAGAAGGGGTCTAGATCAGTGATACCCAATTTATTAAAAACTCCCAACTCTGTAAGAAGGACACATCCCATTACTAACAGGAATTCATTGTAGTAGAAGCTCTCAATGAGGTGGCATGGAAGAGGGTCTGGGAGTTTGACAGAGCGTGGGCCTGAAGATTCTGATATTACTTCCACTCATTCTGTTAGATCAGTGGTTTTCAAACCATGTTCCTGGAGGAACACTGGATGGAAATGCTGGGGCTTTTCCAGCCCTCCCCTGCCTTTCAGCATCCTCCCATCTTCAACTGGAGCAGGTCTACTTTGATCCATTTTATAGACTTGGGCTCTATATAAGATTTCATTCAAACAAAATGAAAGAAAACAACTCTTCTACTTTATTAGCACCATGTTCTAACCAACTGAACTAATCAGCCAGCCCAGCTGTTTCACTTTAAACAGTCTGAAAACTACTGTTCTAATTCAGTGTTTTTCTTCCTTTAATGTATACGTGAATTGACAAAAATCCTCTGCTTGACCAAAACTTTTCCTAGCCCATCTGTGCCTTCTTTATAAAATCCAGTTTTAGCAAAGAACACTGCTAAGTCAGTTTAGCAAGAACCCGCCACCATCAATATCTGATTGGGTTTCTCATCCCAAGTGATGTCTGACCACCCTGGCCTCTCTGCGGCAGGAATTCTATTAGGTCCATTTAGCCAGAATCTCCCTTCCCCGTGATATTTCATCTCAGTAATTTTCCATCCACTGATACCCCTCCCCATCCCTCGCCCCCACCACTGGGATTCTTGGCTATAAATTCCTACTTGTCCTTGCTGTATCTGGAGTTGAGCCCAACCTCTCTTCCCTATTGCAAAATTCCACTGCAGTGGTACCTATACCTATCATGGTCCTAAATAAAGTCCGCTTTAGCAAGTATCATTGAACAATTTTTTCTTTTAAGAATTTATTGCATTAAATGCTTACCTCAGAAAAATGGAAAGATGGCAAGTGAACAATCTAA
>NW_007729993.1:119609-123788 GCF_000696425.1 Galeopterus variegatus
TAACTACATTGTATATTGACAAAATAAAAATAATTAAAAAAAAAAGAACTATGGAATTTTTAAAAATATAGATTCTTATTCTGGGCATCTGGGGGTGGGCCTGAGATTTTGCCCTTCTAATAAACTTCCTGGTGATGCCAATGCTGAGTGTGCTTAGGCCATACTCTGAGTAGCAAGGGACTAGAATGATCTCTAAGGTTTTTAAAACTCTAACATTTTTTTCTTTTTTCTTTCTTTCTTTCCTTTTTTTTTTTTTTTTTTTTTGGTGTCTGGCTGGTATGGGGATCCAAACCGTTGACCTCAAATTCTAGTATTTTTCCTACTTACCCCAAAAGACTTTGCTTATGAAAGATTTTCCCCACAATAATCTTAAATTTACCAAAATGGTAAATTCTAGATCTCATTGTCTCCTCCCTCACCAAGTCTAAGTCTGTCTGCTTCTGCCTTTCCATCTATCTGTCTCGTTCTCTCAGTGCCTCTCTTTTGAAAGATAATGTTTAACCTTCTAGACATGCACTTAAAAATATTTGTACGTGCAGTGAACACTGTGCCTCAGCCAGTTCATTTCAGCAAGAGCTATCTATAGAGCATCTGGGAAATTTGCCACAAGTGAGTTATTTAAAGGTAGATATGGGGACATGTTCTCCTCAATTTAGCATCTTAATAAACTTCTTCATATTAAAGAGTTACTGTCTTGCACCCTTCCACCCTTTGTGTAAAAAATTTAGCACATACTTGACACTGATTATTTTCTTTCCTGTGTTAGAGCTTTCAAACAGTTCCTTTCTCAAAGAAACTTCCTCAGTTACCTTTGTCCCACATTATCTTTTTTCTGCAGAGACAGAGGACTTAACTATTTTCAGAGAGTTTCATTTACCAGAGCTGATTCCACTTGTCTCTATAAAGCCTCACACCTCCACACCTAACTAACTCAGGCATCAGCAAACTTTTTCTGTAGAGGTCTAGATAGTAAGTATTTTCAGTTTTGCAGTCCATAGGTTCTCTGTCACAATTATTCAACTCTGTCCTTGTGATGCCAAAGCACCCATGGACAATATGATAGTAATTGAATGTGTTTGGTTTTGTTTGTTCCATTAAAACTTTATTTAAAAAAGTAAAGGCAGGCCAGATTTTTATCCCCAGCTCATAGTTTACTGACCTCTGATCTACAATCTTGTAGAAGCTACATCAGTCTGATTATACCTAGCTCCTGGGAATTTGGAATTGGGATCCTGAGACTCAGTCAGGTAATAACTGAGGGTTGGTAGGCAGGAAAGTTGGGCAAATTGGGTGAGGAGCAGAGGTGGGGAAGCAAGACTGCTAGTTGCGACAGCCATAATAGGCCTCATGTAAGCACATAAGTGAGCAGAGAAGCCAGTCTGCAGAGAGTGAAACAGACACACAAAGAAGAGCCAAAGCTAGGGACCAGATGACAAGAGAGAGAGAAAGGGGGAAGGACAGTCCTTGTCATGTTGGCTGTGCTTCCCACAGTTGTGTTTCACATAATCCCTGCCTATATTTATATTCACTTCTCCTTTACTTTAGCCAGCTGGCATGAGTTTCTGTTTCTTGCAACCAGATAACTCCTGACCTGAACAACCTTTTGTACTCCAGACATTCCAAGTGATTAGTGGTTCTCTGACTTGAACAGTCACAGTCTCACGTCACTAGGTTTTGCTAGGTGTGGATCCACCCCCTTTATCCTCTTTACTGCATATTGTTTTCTTTCTTCAGTCTTTGCTCAGGCATCATCTCTCATGGCTGAGTTAGGACTTGGTTCCCATTGCTCCTTGTGTAAAGCTCTATCACTGCACTTACAATACCACATTCACTGTTTTTTAGCAACTAGATTATGATGTGTCTTGGTATGAGTTTTTTGTGTGTATTCTGCTTGGAACTTGTTAAGCTTCTTTGAACGCTGGTTTATAATTTGCATCAAATTTGGAAAATTTTCAGCCAATTCTTAAAAGATTATTTCTGCTCTCCTATCCCCTTATATATTTTCTGATTTGGTTGTCTGTAGCTGTAACTACAACTGTCATCTCTGTACACAGTAGGAACTTAATATGTTTATTTAATGAAAAAGGTAAAGGTATGAAATCGTAAATATATTTGTAAAATAGGGATAGGTTCTAAGCAGTTTGAAGGCTCAGGATCCTCTGATATCTTTTCTAGCTTCATGAGCCAAACAGAAATAACATGAACTAATGAATTTGTTCATATGTAAAGGACTATAGATAGATACTCTTCTGCTGTGGATTGAATTGTTTCTCTCAAAGTCCACATATTAGAAACTTAACTCTCGGGCCGGCCCGTGGCTCACTCGGTAGAGTGCGGTGCTGATAACACCAAGGCCGCGGGTTCGGATCCTATATAGGGATGGCCGGTTTGCTCACTGGCTGAGCGTGGTGCTGACAACACCAAGCCAAGGGTTGAGATCCCCTTACCGGTCATCTTTAAAAAAAAAAAAAAAAAGAAAAAAGAAACTTAACTCTCACTGTGACAATGTTAAGAGGGTGGGAAATCCTGTTATGGTAACTGAAAGGTGGGGCCTTAAAAGGTGATTAGATTGTGAGGACCATGCCCTAGTAAATGGATTAATAAATTGATGGTGGTCATGGGAGTGGTTCTGAGGGTTTTGAAAGGGGAGCATGTGGAGGTTACTCTCTCTCTTGCTTCTGCCTTTCTCACAGTTAGACAACCCGTGTTGCTGAAGTCACTACTAAGGAAGGCCCTCACCATATGTGCTCCCTGGAGTTTGGACTTCCCAGCCTCGGAAACTGTAAGCAGAAAATATTGCTTCTTTATAAATTGCCCAGTCTCAGGTATCTGTGTTATAAGGAACAGAAACGGACTAATACAATGTCCTTGTACTGAACTTTGCTTATAGTGTTGTTTAAACCTGTATTCTTTTTTTTTTTTTTTTCCTTTTTGTCTTTTTTTCGTGACCGGCAACGGATCGCAACCCTCAGTGTCACGCCTGTACCAGACTGGGACTGGCAACGGGATCGCAACCCTCGTTGTTGCTCCCGCATCTCGCTCAGCCAGTGAGCGGCCGGTCTGTATGTGGGATCCGAACCCTAGGCGGGAGCGCCGCCGCGCTCCCAAGCGGCGCACTGTAGCAGTGCACCACCAGGCCGGCCCTTAAACCTGTATTCTTACCAAACTTTTTGTCTGCCTGTTTTATCAGTAACTGAATATGTTAACATCTCCCTCTAAATTTCTGGATTTTTTATTCCTCCTTGTAATTCTATAATTTTTTCATTATATACTTTGAGGTTATGTTATTAGAGGAATACAATTTAGAATTGTTTTATGTTCTTGGCAAATTAATGATGGCATTATGAAGAGTCTCCCTTTATCTCTAGTGCTTTTTATTCTAGAGTCTACTTAATCTGATATTAATGTAGCTATAGCTATTCCAATTTTCTTTCAATATTATTGCATGGTTTGGTTTTTTCTATCCTTTTACTTTCAAGCTGTCTGTATTTATGTACTAGATATGTCCCTTGTAAATACCACATGGTTAGGTTTTGCTTTTTTTTTTTGCCCATTCTGACAATCTGTTGTGGTAGGTTGTGTTGATTGGTGATCCCAGGTTTATCTCACCTCCTAGTATTTACACCCTTATGCAGTTCCCTCCTCTGGACTCTGGATGGGCTTGTAATTTGCTTTATCTAGTAGAAAGCAACAGAGTGACAATGTGCTAGTTTCAAGCCTAATTCTCTTGGTAGCCCTGAGCTTGCAAGCAATAAGTCCACCTATCCTTCTGGAGAGACTAAATGGAGAGGGCCATGTGGAGAGGAAGAAGTCCTAGAACTACTTGTAGAAAAGCCAAAGAATCCAACCAACAGCTAGAATCTGGGCTACACACATATGATTTCAGTCAAGCTGTTCCAGCTAATTCCCAGCCATTGGAGCCATCCTAGCTGAGGTGCTAGACATGTGCATAAAGAAGTTATCTGGAACATTTCAGCCCTAGCAGACATCACCCAGAGAAGAGATGAGCCATCTCCATTGTGCCTATCCAACTTCCTGACCCACAGAATCATAAAAAATAATGAAGTGGTTTTAGGCGTAGTTTGTTAAATAGAAATAGGTAATTAAAATAATCTTTGTTGGGCCGGCCCGGTGGCGCACTGCTACAGTGTGCCGCTTGGGAGTGCGGCGGCGCTCCCG
>NW_007729993.1:124554-130180 GCF_000696425.1 Galeopterus variegatus
GGATCCCACATACAGACCGGTTCCTGCTCACTGGCTGAGCGAGGTGCGGGTGCAGCACCGAGGTTTGCGATCCCGTTGCCGGTCCCGGTCCGGTACGGGCGTGACACTGAGGGTTGCGATCCGTTGCCGGACACGAAAAAAGACAAAAAGGAAAATAAAATAAAATAAAATAATCTTTGTCATTAAATTAGGATTTGTTTTCACTTACTGTAATTAGTGATATAGTTGGGTTTAAATCTACCACCCTGTAAGCACTTTCTGTTTGTCCTGGCTATCACATGTCCTCATTTTTCTTCTGTCTTGCATTTAGATTGGTTATTTTTTATTACTCCATTCTTCTCACCCCCCCTTTTGGATTGGAAATGTTATGGTTAATTTTATATGTCAACTTGCCTGTGCCACAGTGCCCAGATATTTGGTCAAACATTCCAGATGCTTCTGTAAACATGCTTTTTTAATGAATTTACATTTAAATCAGTAGACTTTGAGTAAAGCAGATTACTCTCCCTAATGTGGGTGGATCTCATCCAATCAGTTGAATGCCTTAGTAGAACAAAGACTGACCTCCCATGAGCAGGAAGAAATTGTAGCAGAAGACTGCTTTTGGACTCTTCTTCAGGTCTCTAGCCTGCTGGTCTACCCTACAGATTTTGTATTTACCAAGTCTCCTCTTCTGTTTCTCTGAAGAACCCTGACTAATACACATAGTCTTTTAATATTTTAACAGTGACTAATCTAGAGATAATAAGATGTAGTCTTGATTTACCAGAGTCTAGTATTAATTATAACTTTTTCTATCCTCCTAGACAATGCACTGATGTTAGAACACTTGTTTCCATTTACTCTCTCCTGACTTATATACCTTTATTGTGCAGTTTCAAATACAGAAGACATTACTATTATAGTCTTATATAGTAATGTCAATGCTCATTTAGATTTACCCACCTATTTATCACTTTTATTGATCTTTATTTCCTTCTGTATCTCTGATCTTACAACAGGGGTCATTTTTCTTTTCCCTATAGAATGCCATTGTGAATACTCTGTATTGTTCCTTTAAAAATGTCTTAATCTCATCTTCTTTCTTAAAATATATTGGCTTTCAGCCCTTTAAAGTAACCATGCTGTTATATTCTGGCTTCAGCTATTTCTGTTAAAAAGTCAGTTGAAAATATAATTGTTGTTTCTTTAAAAGTCATTTCTTATTTTCTCAGGCTGCTTTTAAGATTTTTCTCTTTGTCTTTGGATTTTAGCAATTTTTTAATGACATGTCTCTATGTCAACTGTGTAGATTTTAAAAAAAAAATCTCCTGCTGGGCATTTATTGTTTCAAATATTATGTCTGCTGAATACTCTTTTCTTTCCTTCTGGAATTCCATTTATGTGCATATTAAACTTCTCACTATATCTTCTGTGTGCTTTCCCTGTGTTCTGTACTTTCCATCCTTTTTCCTTTCTGTGCTTCATTCTAAATATTCCCTGCTGACTTATCTTCTAGCTCACTAGTTCTTTTTCTAACTCTAATATGCTGTTATACCCATCATTGAGTGCTTATTTTCAGTTAGCAAACTTTTTGGTTCTAAAATTTCTATCTGATTCTTTTTTCAAGTCTCTAGTGGTCTGCCTAAATGTCTAACCTTGTGTCTTATTTATTTGAACATAGTAAGAATTGTTATTTTTAAATCTGTGTCTGATAATTTCACTGTCTGAATTCCTTCTGGGTCTGTTTTTGTTCTTTGCTGTCTCTGCCATGTTTTTCTTGTTTCTTTGTGTGACTGATTGTTTTTTACTGTGTACTAAATATTGTATTTGCAAACTTGTTTGTAGAAATTATTTGAGGCCTAGAATATATTCTTTTACTCCAGAAGGGATTTTAGTTCGCTTCTACCAAGTACTTGGGGGCATTAGCTCAACAGAATTAAACTAATCCAATTTCAGGGTTCAGATTATTTAAAACTGAGTTTTAGCCCCTTCACTGCTAGAATGTCACCATTTGAATTCCTAGTACAAAGCAAGGAGAACTCTAAATAGAGTTCTCCTCCTTCCCCCTTAGCAGGCCCTGAAGCTAGTCTCTATCCACTCCCAGGCCTAGCTCATTCTCTCATCAACCCTCTATGGAATGAACAAATGGACCTTCCTGGTCCTCCAACATTCCACATGGCCTGGTCCTGCCTTCAGGTTGATTTTTTTTCTTTTCTTTTATTTCTTTTTTTTTTTTTTTTTGGTGGCTGGTCAGTACAGGGATCCAAACCCTTTACCCTGGTGTTATCAGCACCACGCTCTAGCCAAATGAGCTAACCAGCCAGCCCCAGGGTAATATTTTTTATATTTTGTTGAGCTTTTTTAGTGTTCTCAGCTAGGATTGGTACAAATTACTGTCAATTCCAGGGCTTATTTAGTTATAAAGATAAAAAAAGACATGGTCCTTGACCTTAAGGGGTTGAAGTCTAGATTCCTTATTGACAAATTGGTTATTTTTAGAATTATGAATTTATGATCTCAAAGTCTTTTGTTAAGTATATGTAGCATTATAAATGATAAATACATTTAAGACTTAAACATGTATATTTGAATTTTTATCACTTTCCATTCGAAACATGAGAGCATTTTATTTTATTTTATTTTATTTATTTATTTATTTTTTTTAAAGATGACCGGTAAGGGGATCTCAACCCTTGGCCTCTTGTTGTCAGCACCACGCTCAGCCAGTGAGCAAACCGGCCATCCCTATATAGGATCCGAACCCGGGGCCTTGGTGTTATCAGCACCGCACTCTACCGAGTGAGCCACGGGCCGGCCCAAGAGCATTTTAAACTCTATTTTCTAATGCCTTTGCTTCCAGTAAGATTTATCATTAAATACGTTCTTCTGAAATATTTTGTAGAAAGAAGAATGCAAGCTTCACAAGAGATCTTAAATGCCAGGATCCTCTTTTTCCTAAAAATTTAAATTCTGGTTTCCTTTTTACTCTTGTAAACTCCTGGGAAAAGCTACTCACTCTGTATCATCATTATCTTTACTCAGAGCTTTCCCTTGGTAGATGTTCAAAGTCCTCTAAAATAGCCTCTAGGAATACAAGTATCCCTGGACTGTAAGAGTAACAGATTTGCTGAGAAACCTGAACTTTACCTACAGAAATTATTTAAATGTGCCCAGCCTCTTTGGGTTGGCCAGTCAGGAAAGAGGACTGGCAGAGAGAATTTAGTGGATGAGGGTGCAGTAGATTCATTATTTGACCTTGGACAAGTTATATAACTTTTTTGGATTTGTTTTCTCATTCATGATAGCTATATCATGGATATATCTCATCCGTGATAGATATATGCCAGATGATATACCTCTGAAGTATCTTCCAGCTCTCAAATTCTGTAATTCTTCTAGAGTAGAGAAGGACTATTTAGCCACTTGAGTTTAAAATAGATGGGGACTGGCAGGTTAGATCAGTTGGTTAGAGCACAGCCTTATAACACCAAGGTCACGGGTTCCGATTCCTCGTACTGGCCAGTCAGCAAACAAACAAAAACAAAAAAAATCTTAAACTAGATGGAGTAAGAGTAATGAAGGAAAAAGAGAATTAACATTCAATAAATCAAATAAGGTATTAGCACAATAATCTGTAAGGAGATGAAGGCCTATGTTAATGGCCGCCATAACAATGGTCAGCAGAGACAAAACAAGACTGAGATCTGAGGACGCTGTGGCTCCTAGAAGCCCCCTTCTCTCCACCTTCTCTTCTTTCCTCCGCTTCTTTTCTACCAATATTCTTCCATGAACTTGCTTCAATTTGCACACATGAGGGGCAGCAGTGATTGGCCTGAAGGAAGAAATTGCAGCAGCTCTTGCTCCCATTGAAGCACGTTGTACATTGCCTTATGGCCTCTGAATGCAGCTGTGAGTCCCTCCAGGACAGTGTAAGGAAAAGCAAAGGGAACTAGCTGATGACAGTGGACAAACATGTAAATGTAACATTGCCATATGTGGAATGAGGGCATTGAATACTTTCATTTTTGTTTTTATGTATTCTGATGCCTATAATTCTTCTGCTTCTCTGTCATCCCCACGGCTTGACTTGTTTTATTGTCAGCAGGCAGCTTGTTTCGTACTCAGCTCACTTATATTCACAACTTGGCACAGAGTGAATATGTAGTTAAGATTCATTGTTCAGGAAGAAAATGAACTTCTATCGAGCACCTACTCAGTCAGTGTCCAGGTTTCTTAGATCTTTTAGTTCACGCAACACCTTCGTGAGATAAGTACACTATTCTAGTTTTTAAAGGCGTGAACATAGAAATTCAGAGATTTAAATATCAGGGTCATAACGATAGTAAACTGGAGCCTTAGTTCTGCCACTTACCATATATTTGAAGGGATATTTTTCTAAGCTTCAGTTTCCTTATCTGTAAAGTGGAAATTCATATGAGTTAGGACAGCACTGGCAGATTTAGCAAAAAACAAAACAACCAGGAAGTGTATCCCAAGTGAAATACTCTTATATTAAAAAAAAAAATTCTATGTGTATTTGAACTTCATATTTAACTGGACACTCCTGTATTTCATCTGGCAACGCTGTTAGTATTACGTTTAAGACAACGCCTGTTGGGCCGGCTCGTGGCTCCCTCGGGAGAGTGTGGTGCTGATAACACCAAGGCCATGGGTTCGGATCCTAGGATGGCCGGTTGGCTCACTAGCTTACCGGTCATCTTTATATAAAAAAATAAATAAATAAATAAATAAATAAAAATAAGACAACACCTGTAAGGTTCTTAGCACCGTCCTTAGCTCTTGGTGAGCGCTCAGTAAATGCTATGTTTATTCATTTCTGGGTCTGATGTTAAAGTCCTTTTTTCCTACCACAAACACGCTTAGCTGTTTCCACATAAAATTTCGCGCAAGGGATGGTGAGTTGGTAGTAATGCTTTACCGTGCCTAGAGTGCTCTCAGAGCCCGGCCCATGGTGGAAAGCTCTTGGGGAAGCCCACAGAACCTCAGGCTGTTAAGGGCCGCCCGGAAGCCCCAGCACAGGCACCGTGGGCCGACTTGCCGGGGGCGGGGGGGAGAGCACTCGACTCGCCCCGCCCCGCCCCGTGCCGTCTGGGCCACTCAGCGGCCGCGCCGCGCTTCCGCCGCACTCCTATAGGTCCTTCCCGGGACAGGTCGGGCCTTTCCATTTTCCCGCCTTCCCTTTCCCCCGCCCCTGCTCGGCCCGAAACCCGCGCTAGCCCACAACGTCTCCGCCCTGCCTTCCGTGCGGGCCCCGCCCTTCCGGACACCACATTCCACCCCCCACCCGAGCCGCTGTTCTGGGCCACTGCGGAGTCCCGGCCCGTCCCTTCGGTAGGAGGTGGGAGGGAGCCGGGAGGGGTGGGCCGGGCCCCCTCCCCAGGGGTCGCGGGAGGCGGGGACGGGAGGGGGTGGGGCTAATCTCCTTGGCGCCGCGTTGCCATGGCAGTGGGGCGAGGGGAGGGAGGGGGAGGAAGCTAGCTGGAGGGGGATGTGGTGCTGCCGCGGCCGCCACCGCAGCTGCCGCTGCTTGCTCGTTGCTGTGTCTTCCCGGAGGCGGCTGCTGGAAGCCGCAGGGAGCAGCTTCGGTGCTCTGCCATATTGTGTCTTTCCCTGCCCGTCCCTC
>NW_007729993.1:130190-149948 GCF_000696425.1 Galeopterus variegatus
GGGGCGCGGAGGCAGCGCGTGCGGCCGGCGCGGGGCGTGGGGCGCGGAGGCGGCTGTCCCGTGACGCGCCCGGACATTTTTGTTCTGTGAGAAATTGTTGCTGGCGCCGGCGTGTCCCGAGCGCGCGGCTCGGGTCGGGTGTGGGCTCTCGGAGGTGTCCAGCTGAGGGGAGTGTGGCCCCGTGAGGAGTTAGGAGTTTTTCCAGAGAGGTAATGACCGCCCGGGAGGGAGTGTCGCGCGGCGGAAACCGCGGCAAGGGGTGTCGGCTCTCCGGACAGGCTTGGAGGCGGCCCCTGGGACGATTAGGGCTCGGTCCGGGGGGGAATCTGCGGTTCGGGGTAGTGCCCCAAGCCCCTCTGGAGTCTTTGCAACGCTCTCTCCCCGTGGAGCGAGACGCGCTGGGCCTGGAATCCTCGTCCGGTCCCGGGCGGGACTGTCTGGGCCCCGCAAAGTAGTGCCCGGGTAGGTGCCGGGCGCGGCCGGGCGTTGGGGTGGGTAGGGGCGGGTCCCGGATGTGGGGTTGCCGACCGGGGCACCCTCCCGCCCCTCCCGCGGCGGGCGCTTTGGGGGCCTCCGAGGGTGGCTGTCGTTGTGGGTTGGGAGTTTGTGTTTCAGCGCTGCAATATGGACACTTCCTGTTCGCCGCCGCCTCTGGGGCCGTGGTTACTTCTGCCCTCTCCTTCCTGGCAAGGTGAGAGGTCTGCCGTGGGGGAGGCCCTCCAGCCTTCTGAGTCTGCCCCACCGGCGCAGCAGCCTGCCTGGAACGCAGGAGGACGGTGGGAGTTAGGGAGAAGCAGCCCATGTGCTTGGTGCTCCGTCCTCCACTCTTACTTAACATCTCCACTTAACATCTCCCTCGTTTACCCCTTTGCAAAATGCCTCAGTTCCCACCGCAGTTCATATTGGGGTGTCTAATTTATTGGGAATCACACACCGGGGATCATCTTGCAGTCGATTTCTGCTTTATAGTCTCTTTCAGGCAGTCCCTGTACTTCGTTTTCTCCTTACGGGAAAAAGTCTTAGCGTGCAAAGAAATGACAGACTTTATTTTTTCTACCCCAACTCCGGGGTGAGGGAAGGAGGGCTGCTTTTATTTCCAGGTTAGTTGATGCAGTTTCTCCTACCTTCTGTGTGATTGTGACAGCCACGTGGCCTGCTGAGTGCAATAGAGTGCTCTAGCGACACTAGGGGCCAAGGCTTCTTTGGTAGGCAGGGGCTTTGTAACCGTGCTGTAGCTTCGCGTGCACATATATCTTGGTGCTTTCTGAATTGGGGAAGTGGAGAAAGCAGAGCCGTTCATGTCTGTCCCTGTTGCATCAGAATGTTGAGACTAATCTCTGTTTCCATGCATTCTTCGTAAGGTGTATATCAAATTTTTAAAAATCGTTTTCTGCTTTTTTGGGATTCGTCTTTAAAATCTGAGGAGTATTAGGTACCATCAAAGAGTGATGGGGAATAATAGAATTATTATGGAGTTTCTGGAGGAAAAAACCTCTGAAAAAAATCCATTTGAATTTCAAAATCATTAATGAGAGATTCTAATGTAATCAGAAATAATCACATTCTGGAGGATTTCATTTTGATAGTTTTAGAAAAATCTCAATTTTCTCCTTTTACATAAAAATTTATGGCCTAAAAATACATACATTACCAATAAAAATACTTTTTTAAGGATGAAATAGACCTTGAAAATAGTTTGAATTGTGTATGTGCACTTTAAGGGTTTTTTTTTTTTTTTTTTTTTTTTTTAAAAAAATAGACCTTGAAAATAGTTTGAATTGTGTATGTGCACTTTAAGGGTTTTTTTTTTTTTTTTTTTTTTTTTGTAAAAAATACTAAGTTAATATGAATGTTAACATGAGTAGATTTTATTTTAAGGGAATGAAATTTAAATTTTAGAATATATAAAAGTAAAAGGTCAAAGAGTTGAAGATAAAAAAACTAAACTTTTGGAGAATTTTGAAAATTGTAGAAATTTAAGTACAACCCTTGGTTACAAATACATCATGTTTCATTCTGTGAGTTTTTTGGTGTATTTGAATTACTTCTGTAACATGTTTTTATTCGAATCAGTTTATTTGAAGAATGCTAAACCACAGGAAACATTTAAAATCCGTAAAAGAATTGCATAGAGAAGTTATAGGAGCACCACTTACTGGAATTTTAATTACTCCATAACAGTGGTGCTCAATCAATGAAGTTAATTGAAGAGATACTTTAGCCTTCAGTGCAGAAAAGCTAATACAATTGAGATATGAGTCTGTGCGCTGACCACTGACAGCAATGCTTAGTTGGGAAAGAAAAGTAAATGGGGTGATGAAATACTTATATAAAGCAGGAAGCACTGAAAACATTCTGGAAGATAACTAACATTATTAATTATGGTATCCACTATAAAAATGAAACTTTAAAAAGTGCTGCCCCAAAAGGACTTAATCTTGTTCTCTAACAGCTTATTGCTTAGCTTCTCTTTGTATGTATGTGTATTTTTTAATGGACCTTTTGTTGCTTTTAGATTGTCATTTTACAGCTTTTTTTTTTTTTTTTTTTTTTTTGCCGCTGGCGGTTATGGGAATCCAAACCCTTGACCCTGGTGTTACCAGCACCACACTCTCCCAAGCGAGCTAACCTGCCAGCCCTTTGTCATTTTAGTAAATGGGTTTTACATAAATGCAAAAAGGCCCTGCAAAAAGAGATTTAAGGGCTCAATACTTTACTGATTCCATAGGGAAGAAAAAGAGGTGTAAGCTTTGATCCTTATTCTTAGGTAGAATAGATAACACACGTGAAAAAAAGTTTATAATGTGAGGGTATATTTAGGAGTTAAACTGAAAGATACAGGCAGGTGCTGTAAGAGTTAAGAGAGGGAGACCTTAGAAGGTTTAAGTAGATAGAGGAGGCTTCTTGGTAAAAAGTAAGACTCTTGCTTTCCAAAGCCTAACCTTCACTTTACTCCCAGTAATCTTTAAGATTATGTCACTCTAATGACCAGCACCCCTTAATATCAAGCATGAGTACCAAATTTCTTCTCAAGACCTTCCAAACTTTGGTTCCAGTCTTCTCCCATCTTATTTTCTACTAAACTACAGGAACTGTTCATTATTTACTATCTCAGTGTGGTATAACAATTTCAGTTCTTTATTCTTTTGCTTATATAACATTTTTCTGTAGAAATGCACCTGTACACATCCCTTTAACTACTGAAGATCTATCTACTCAAGCTTAAGGCCTGGCTGAAATCTTGATTGCCCTGAGAGCCTTAGAATCGTAGAATTTTAGACCCATCTTCACCTCTCCAACTGAAAATTCTTTTCCTTCTCATAGCATAGAATTCTTTTGGGTTGCAGAATTCTATACTGCCTTGTCTTCATTTACTATTTTTTGAGCACTTACCATGTGTCAGGCACTGTTATAGGAACTGAGGACACATCATTAAACAAGTTTCCATATTCTTTTTAGGTTTTATCATCCTAACTAGATTATAAGGTCTTTGACCACTTGGCCAGGGGGTGGGGAGGGGTTGTCTTATTTTCTCAGCATACATTATATGCTTAGTGAATATTTGATTATTTTCTACGTAAAGGAAATTTAGGACTCATGGTATGAGGTGGAGAGTTGGATGGAAAGGTCTTTACAAGTGAAGTGTACAAAATTATAACCAATTATGGATGGCCTTGAAAACATTATTTCTGAATTTAAATACGGATTAATACCAAAAGAAAAAAAGATGGCATTTGAGCTGGGGAAAGATATAATAAAATCCTTATTTGAGGAGGGTTCATTTGACTGCAGTGTGCAGTACTAATTGTGGGAATGAAGAGGAATTGGGAGAGTGATCTGTTGAAGGAAAAATTAATAACTGAGAGGGAGGTTTGCAGGGGTGCTCATCATCAAGAGTAGTTTTATTTTACATTTACAGAAAAGTTGCAGGATATTACAGGGAGTTTACCTCACCCAGTTTCCTCTATTGTTAATTTCTTACTATGTTACCTTTGGCACAATTAAGGAAACGAAATTGCTACATTACTATTAACTAAACTACATATTTTACTCAGATTTCACTAGTTTTTCCCTAATGTTCTTTTTCTGATCCAAAATTCCAGTTTCTAAGACTTTTCTTGTTTTTGATGACTATCACAGTTTTATGAAGTACTAGTTGAGAAATAAACCGAGATTTGTCTGTTTTTCTCAAGACTGAGGTTATAGGTTTTAGGGAGGAAGAAAACAAAGGTGTCTCATTACATTGTGTCAAGGGGACATAACTAACAGCATGATAAAACTAATATTAACCTTGATCATGTGGTAGGTAGAGGTCTTTGTTTGCCAGGTTTCACCTACCCTCCCCCTCCTTCCATACCCTACTTTTTGAAAACAAGTCACTAAGCATAGCCCACGCTCAAAGGCCTTAATCTAATTTTGATTCATGTATTTCTTATTTCCCTCAACCACATTTTCGTTTCTATAAACATTTAAACTTGGATAGGTATTTATTGAGCATCTACTGTCTTTATGTGTTAAGAATATGGTGATGATCAAGAGAGACATTATTTCATAGCTTCTGTAGTCTGCCTGATTTAAACATAAAATAGGATTTGCTCCTCACCATATGTCTTGATTTCATTAAGTTATAAACATAAAATTACTGAAGCCCTAAAAGCCTAAATGAAGCTTTTTACTTAAGTAGCCATTTAGACAATATGCTGTTTTCATAAAGGTTAATATATGTGCTGTAAAAATAGCCATCTTTTTGCTGCCAACACAGATAATGGAAAATTACGTTGATTCTTCCCAAGTAGATATATTACTGTTAAATTACCAGGATAGTTTAATTACTGCTAATTATCTTCATGTCTTAAAAAAAAAGTTTGCAGGTGTTACAAGAAAAGTCTTGCTTTGTTGATTGTATTTTCATAGGTATTTGATGCTTCTGCTACTCCAAAGCCCTTTTTTCTGAAAAGTGGATTGAAAGATGTGTTGGGGAAAACACACTGGGAATAGAACAGGTACCCTGGGATCTCTTCTTTAAGAGAAGCCGTGATTTATGGAAAAGAGAATGAGGTTGAGGAAATAAAGAACAATAATTAAAATTTTGAAAGTGATGATAAACCTTTTTTGGAAGGAAGTCACTTTATACTTAATAGAAATGTAGAAGATTAATGCCATTCTAACATTGGGTATGTTATTGGGAATTATTAATAAAACTATCATTTTTATTGGAGAATAAAATTTGATTAAAGATTTCTTGAATGAAGATTACAGTTAATTTTTTTCTCGTACACTGGGTTAACTACAGAGCATTCTTTGAACTCTTATTCAGATTCTTTCTAAAGTGTACTAATAAATTTTATATTGTATGGCTCACTGAGCAGAACATTTAATATTAATATTTAAATTCAAATTTTGCAGTGATACAAAGCTAATGTAGTTATTTTGAGTTTTATACATAACCTTGGAGGTAGAGAATTGAGGAAATTGATAAACTTACATCCTTGTGGCTTGTTTCTGAATCTTAAAAGAGGAAATACAGGAAAAAAAGGAAAGAGATTTCTTGTAAATTAAGATTTTACTGTTCTTTCACCTGCACTATGCATATGTCTAATTCCTCTATTCCTAAAAGTTTAGTTTAAATGCTACTTCCTTCTGTGGTGATCAAACGACATTTATTAATAACCATAGCAGCAATTGCTACCTTTTATTAAGTGTGCTGTGTACTGGCATGGTATTACACTAGACACATAAGTGTATAATTTAATTCCCAATAATAACCCTTCAGGGAGTGTTGTATTCTTGTAAATAAAGAAACAGATAATGAGAAATTATTTAAATGTAGTGCTAGATATTTGAACCTGAATCTGTCAAACTTTAAAAACCCATATTCTTCATACTATAATCTGAAGTTTTTTAAAAAGTGTGTTTTTGCCAGGATGAAATTGCTTGTTATCTTGATTTGTCCCCAGGAAAGAGAAGAGAAGAATACAAGGTAGGGAGAGAAACTTACATTTATGGAATGTATACACTGTGGCAGAAATGCTACTTACTTTATTGTGTTTTTTTTGTTTTTTTTTTTTTAAGATGACCGGTAAGGGGATCTTAACCTTTGTGTTGGTGTTGTCAGCTCTCCCAAGTGAGCTAACTGGCCATCTCTATAGGGATCTGAACTCATGGCCTTGGTGTCATCAGCACCACACTCTCCCAAGTGAGCCACGGGCCGGCCCTTACTTACTTTATTGTTGTAGTGAGTTAAGTAAGTGGTGTTACTGGGACTGAAGTAGGTTCAGTCATTAGTCATAGATTGCATAAGTTAGTGGCTGATGGGACTGCTTGACTTCAAAGCCTTATTCTTTCACTTTTCTAGAATAGCATACTGCTGTATTTATTCATTCATATAAACATTTGCTCATTAGATGTTGTGATCTGCACCAGAGCATAAAAATGTACTGAGTTTTGCCTACAAGGATTTATATTCTAGTGTAGTATTTCTTAAAGTGATAGAATTGATGTAGTAAATCGTAACCAGCATTTTTAAAAAACAAATAGGAAATTTTAGTGCATTGTAGGTGATAAAGGTAAAAGTATTATTTCATAAAAATTTTGTTTTAGTTATCCATGTATGTGTATCTCGGACCTCTATGAAAAATGTATTTTTTATTGTGGGATAGCATCAAAAGTTTTAGAACTACTCGTCTAGTGGCTAAGATGAAAATGTAAGCAAATAATTATGAATAATCATAATAGCAAGTAAGTTCTATAATAGGTTCTGTATAGGATGCTAAGGAAGCATGATGGGAAAAGCAAGTAATTCAAGGAAAGCTCCCGGAGAGATTACTTTGAACAGTTTTCAAACTTTGGATAAAGGGCCTTAAATTCATCTAAAAAGCATGAAGGAGTGAAAGAGTTTAGTATATTCGAGAAGCTTGGGGTAGTGTGAAACAAACAGGAGTCTGTACTCCTATGTCTGTATTTTCAGGAACTTGTAGATCATCATACCAAAGATTTTAGATTTGGGCCCATGGTTTTTCTTTTCTTTGTTTTTTTTAAAAGATGACTGGTAAGGAGATCTTAACCCTTGGCTTGGTGTTGTCAGCACCATGCTTTCCCAAGTGAGCAAACCAGCCATTTCTATATAGGGATCCAAACCTGTGGCCTTGGTGTTATCAGCACCACACTCTCCCAAATGAGCCACAGCCCGGCCCTAGGCCCATGGTTTTTCTATGGTGTTCTTTTCACAGTCTTCTTTTGCTAAAAAAAAGGTAAATACATAGATGAGGGGTCTTCAAAAAGTTTGTGGAAGGATTCATATTACCTTTTAATTCCATTTTGTGGTGTTCTTTTCACAGTCTTCTTTTGCTAAAAAAAAGGTAAATGCATAGATGAGGGGTCTTCAAAAAGTTTGTGGAAGGATTCATATTACCTTTTAATTCCATTTTTCCATGAACGTTTTGAAGTATCCTTGAATATATTTGATTCCATTATACAATGCAGGAACAATTTTGGAGATAGAAAATTTGTATAACATGTATACAGTATAAAATGGTGACTATGAGCACAACTACTTATAAGAACAATCACAGCCAAAAACACTTGAGCTGCTTTTGTTTTTTGTTTTTTTAGATAACTTATTATATACACATGTGGGGTACAACGTGAATTTTCACTAATTGTGTACAATATGTGGTGGTTAGATCAGTATAGTTAGCTTATTCATCATTATAATACGTAGTGATTCTTTATGAGTTGAGCTTTTTTGAGGTGACTGTCAAATGGTCCTTCTCTACTTTTTGTTTTCTCTCTTTTTTTAAGCGGCTGTCCAGTATGGGAATCCAAACACTTGACCTTGGAACTTTTTCATCTGCTAGCTACTGCTAGTGGACTAATGGTATTAGGTGCTAAAGTTTTAATGGAACTTTATAAGAGAAGAAGTTGTTCACATTTCCTTTGAATTGGGAAAATCATTATTCAGTTCTGAGGACATCTAGGGGCCTGCTATTGGAACATAAGTATCAGATCCCTTGCTGTAAATCAGTTATCAAACTTTAGTTACAGCTGTGTTTTGTTTGGCTTGTGATTTTTCTTTTTTCAAATTTTGCATTTTTTCCCCAACATTTAAATATTGGTACGTTTCACACAAAAATCTAAAGTTCTGTCATTTCTTGAAAAATTGGATATTGTGGCAACATTGACTTCATGTAATAATTGGCTAAAGTTTACGATAGCTGCCCTCTTTTTAGGCAGAGCAGTCCCGGTCATTTCTTTGGTCTTAGACCAGTCTAGCTTCATTCATTTGTTGCCCACCTGGCCCTTGAAGGCATTTGAGTTGCTTGCTCTGTACTGTATTTTGTGATGTGTTTTTAAAAGGGGATTTTGGTCGTTGAAAAATGATTCTGCCAGTATTTGGGAGAATGGATAGGAGGAATATGAGAAGGACCTGGTCAGAATGTTAATGGAACAGAGCAGATGAGATGTCCTTTTTATCTGAATCTATAGTACTTTGTATGCACTATATATAGATTTCTATTGTAGTCATATGTGTTATTTATCCCATCAGCTAAATTGTAAATATCTCATACATAGATGCTGGATAAATGCTTTTTAAATTTAATGATATTTAATTTTGAGAATATCATATTCGTCACAAAGATGAGTTTTCTTGGCAGTTTTAGAGTATCTCTTAACTGAAAAAAATCTTGCATATTTTAAGTATTAGTTGCAATTTATTCTAAGAATGAGTATATTGTAAATACTTTTAAAGCATGTGTTACATGTGAGAAACAGAGCAGGTAGGTAGTATGTAATAAGATACCAGATTCTTAAGTCATTGTCCTGTTTGCCAGGCATCAGATGAAACATTGTGGGGAAATTGGTCTCTTGGTTTGCCAAGTAATTTTATTAAGCTGTTTTAAAAATCTGTAAAAGATTTATTAATGCTTTTATTCCAAAAGGTTTTTTGTTACTCTGTTTTCTACTGATAACTAGAAGTAGTTTTAAATGAATATCAGCAGCAGTTTTTAAATTTCATTAATTTTTTAAAATCTTTTTTATTATAAAATGAAACACAGATGCAGAAAACCACACAAAAGTTTAGCTTAGTGACTGTTAGAAGGCCAGCACCTGTGTAACCATCTTCCAGGTTGAGGGATAAAATTTGCCAGCCACCTTAGAAACTCTTCTAAGTGTCTTTTTTCAGTCATAATCCTCTTCTTTCAAAAAGTAGCCACTGTCCTGGCTTTTTTGAAAATCACTATCACTTAAGTTTTTGGTTTTATTGCCTAAGTATGTATCCATAGGCACTGTAGTTAAGCCTGCTTCCTTGCTCTCGGAATTCCACCCTCCTTTTTTTCTTTTTGATTGTCAAGTTTTCTTCCTTTTCACTTTCTGTTTCTCTTAAGGCTTTATCTGATATGTTTATTTTTTCTTGTAATCCTTTAAGTTAAGTCTTCATTTCTGGAATGATTTTTTTGTTTTTATTTCTTGAGCTCTGACTCCTCATTTCTAGGCTTTTCTAATTCTGATATATATTTTTCTTTCACATCTTATATAATTTTTAAAGTTCCTTTTGAAATAGCTCATTTTTATTTCTTCCATGACTGTCTTTTTCAGGCATGTATTCATTGTCTGTACAGATGTCATTTTATTCCCTTTTTTTAAAATCGTAACTTTCATCGTCAATACTTTCACTATTTTTTTTTTTTAATGTAAAACTAGTTTTCCTGGTGTTTTAGGAGGAGGCTTAGTTCAGATAGTTCTTTTAACTTCAGAGTTCTCTTCTGCTGTTTTTGAGCATCATCAGAAAATTAGGTGGGTGGCTTTCTGAGATTCCTGACTCTGTTCTATCTTGATGTTTCTGTCTGGGGCTTTTCTTTCCTTCATTTTGTTTGTTCTATCCTGATCGATTTTCTTTCCATCCCCAAGACTTTCTCTTAAGTGTGGGGCTCTGTCTAGGAAGAGAACACCAAGGGTCAGTTTCAAGACTGCACCAGACCTATAGGGCTTACTGTGGACTCCTTGCACTTACCCACTATTGGAGTAGTTTCAGCTTCTGTTCACATATTGACTTTCTGTGCTTTTCAGTGAATACCTGCTGGCCGTTTTGTGCTTCTGTTCTCAAGTCCTTTAGATTCCTCATTGCTACTTTCTGCTTTCTCTCACTTAGGTAGGGATAGAAAAAAGTCTGTTACTGCTGGTGGTTTTTTCCAGTCCTTTGCATTTTGGGCTTTGTGGGGAGGCTTTATCAGATAGTTTTTTTGTAAATGTTACCCATGAAGTTTTGGGTTTGCCGTCTAGTTGCTCAGTTTTTGTGAGGAATCACAAGAAATCAAAACTTTGTTGTCACTACAGCTGCCATCTTCCCATAGTCCTCTCCATGATAATTTTGACTTGGGGAGTAGTCATATATTTTCCTCCTAAAATCTTGGCAAAGCCTTAACTTCTTTATTTCTTCTAAAGTTATTACCACTTAATATTGTCCTCTGATTTTACATGTCAAAAAGCTCTGAACCTGTTGCTTCTTCCTTGATGGTTTTTTCTTAGTCAAGATAACATTTAAAAATCTGTTAAAGATCCTTTGGGAAGCATGTAAAAGGGTCATGAGATCATCTTTCTGTTGCAGATACATGTGTGTGTGTTAGTGCTTTGACATCTAACGCTCTAGTTCTTTCCAGTATTTAAAAGCTAACATTAGGGCTGGCCAGTAAGCTCACTTGGATAGAGCGCAGTGTTGGTAACACCAGGGTCAAGGGTTCAGATACCCATACTGGCCAGCCACCAAAAAAACCTGCTGATGTTCTTGATGTAGGGCCATTCATAAGTTATGGAGAAACAATTGGGCTTAATAGCTTAATATTGATTGGCAAGAGTTTGGGGAACTTATTTGTTGATTTTCCTTTATTTAAAGATAATTTAGAAATACGTATTAAATATTCAGAAAGCTTAATGGGAAATTCTTGATGTTTAGAAGAACAAAAAGACTTAAATAATTTGTACAAGGTAAAGATATTTACTTAACAAATTTCAAATGTTACTATGTGTTAGGTGAGATGCATGTAAGTAAATAATTTCAGTGTGAAACATCCTTCTAGGCATAGATTCAAGGGTACTCTGGTAACATAGAAGGAATAGGAGCTAACTTTCCCCAAGGGGTGAGGATTGGGTGAGGTGGCTTGATAGTCACAATGGAAGTTTATTAATGGTGTACCAGTACCTTTAATAAATTCATTCTCTCTCTGTTTTTATAAACTTCTATGCGTAGTACTTCATACAAATGGATTTACTGTAGACCTCCTTCAATTGCTACTTTAAAATAGCCTGTTATTCAGATGGAATTAAAATAATATTTTTAAAGTTTTCTTTTGTGTTAATACTATTTTACAAATACCTCTGAAGTGGAGAACTGAAATTTAGGAAGTGAAAATATCACAAGTCAGAATGGAAAACATAATATCAAGCATAGTACTCTGTACTTGAGTGATAAACTGCTCAGTAAATACTTTAATGAATGTCATATGTTATCCTTCAGCTTTTTGTTTCATATAGCTTGATCAAAATGTCTGTTTTGTTGGTTATCTTTTGTTGTTGTTGTTGTTGTTGTTGTTTTCCTTTGTTTAGTTGAAATAAAAGTTAATGATGTGGTATGATTTCCTTTGTTTTGTTGGTTATCTTTTGTTGTTGTTGTTGTTTTCCTTTGTTTAGTTGAAATAAAAGTTAATGATGTGGTATGATTTGGGTGTACTTTTCCCTCTTCCCTTCTCATCTAGTTGGCAGCAGTTAGAGCCAGGCTGTACTTGCTTGAAGTACTCTGCTTAGGGATGTTGAGTCCATTGTTTCCTATTCTCTTTTTGTGGTTAGCAATCCTTTTGACTTGGTCTGGATTAAGTACCTTATGAGGTATAGAACTTAAGTGTTCATGAAGTGATCCATGTCTATTGTTTCTTTTGAGCTATTTATACAAATAATTACAGCAAAAAGAGGACATATAAATGCAATTGGATGAAGAATAATTTCGGTGGGAATTATGTGGATTGTTGTCATTAAATTGACAGGGAAGGTGTTAGAATAGCAGGAGCAAGCATGTGAATAGAGAAATGCTCAAGAAGTATTTGAACAGAATAAGTATAGTTTGGATTATCTTCAAGTAGAGGAGCATTAACTTGAGGATGAAGATATTGAATCAGATATATTGATGATAGTATGTACTTTTTTTCAGTCTTTTGTACTTAGGAAACAATTTAGGCAGATGGCAGCTAGCATGGTAGTAAAGAGTGTGAGCTATGGAGCCGTACTTCCAGTTTGGGACATACCATTTAATCTCTCTGTATCTGTTTCCACAAATAAAATGGACACTACTAATAGCAACTACGTGGTAGAGTTGTTCTGAAGATTAAAAGAGTTAATAATGGAGGCTGGCCAGTTAGCTTAGTTGGTTAGAGCATGGTATTGTTAACACCAAGGTCTAGGGTTTGATCCCTGTACTGGCCAGCTGCCCCCCAAAATAAATAAATAAATAATGATCATACATAAAATAAAATAAAAGGGTTGATACTAGTAAAGCACTTAAAATGATAACTGGTATCAATGAACATTCAATTAAGTTTTTTAAAAAAGAAAGTACTAGCTCTTTCATTTTGCAAGAGTAAGTGTGTGTGTGTGTATGGAATGTATATACTTCAAAAAGTTCACTGAAGGGGCCGGCCCGGTGGCGCACTGGATAGTGCGCCGCTTGGGAAGCGCGGCGGTGCTCCCGCCCGAGGGTTCGGATCACACGCACCCAAAAAAAGCTAGTAGGGAAACTTGCCAGAATTTGAACAATTTTTGAAGACTCCTTGTCTATTCTTTCACCACATAGCTACATTTTGGTCAACAACAGACTGCGTATATGACAGTGGTCCCATGAGATAATAATACTGTGTTTTTACTGTACCTTTTCTGTGTTTAGATATGTTTAGGTACACAAATACTTATCACTGTGTTATAGTTGCCTACAGTATTCAATATAGTAACATGCTGTACAGGTTTGTAGGCTAGGAGTTATAGGCTGTACCATCTAGGTTTACACAGGTGTACTCACTGATGTTGGCACAGTAACGAAATTGCCTAACAATGCATTTCTCAGAACATATTGCCATTGTTAAGTGACACGACAGTACACGTGTGTTAAAGTGTGTATGGAATATACACACACGTAGGAATTGTACATGTAGGAAATGTAGATCTTACATGTATGTATCTGCAGGAAAGCTAGTAATATTTGAATTTCAGCTTTGAATTAGCATTTAGATTATTGTAAAGTTCAGTCATCTCATTTTACAGGTGTCAAAGTTATATAGTAGCAGAACTAGAACCAAGATCTGTCACACAACAAATATTTGAGCAGTAAACAAAACAGACAACCAGCTATGCCCTTACGGAGCTTTCAGTCAGTTAGGAAAAATGTATTAAATCATCTCAGGTCTAATAAGTGTTATCAAAAATATAGGCTACCATGGGAGAATAGAACTGGGGGTTCTACCTAGTCCAGGATGTTAGAGAGTTCTTCTCTTAAGATTTTTAAGCTAAAATGGGAATGATAAATAGCAATTAGCCACAGTTAGGTGGAACAAAGAGTGTTCGGACAGAGGGAATAGCATTTGTAAAGGCTCTGATGGAGAAGAAAGCGTGGCTTCAAATATCTGAAGTGGAGGGAACAAGGGAATGAGTGCGAAAAGATGTGGTTGGAGAACTAGAACTTGGTTCTAGTTCTGCTACTAAATCATACAGGGTCTTGTGTACCATGTTAAGGATTTTGACCTAAGGGTCCCCTTGATGGATTAAGTAGGAAAGGTACATTGCCAGATTTATATTCTACAAGATTGCTTTAGCTATATTATAAAGAACAAATTAAGAGAGGGTCAGGCATAGATGTAGGGAGACTTAATTTAGGGAAGTGTTGTCAGAGCCACTGTGTATGGTTGTGCAGAATACAACCATAGGGGTTTCCATTCATGTGTACTGTACTACCTTTGTAATGGTCTAGATGAAAGATGATGTTGACCTGAACTATAGTTTTGACAGTGAAGATGGAGAAAATGGCCAGATTTCAGAGATTTTTTGGCTTGAACTACTCCAAAACCTATCTCCAGAACAGACCTCTTTCCTGAACTTTAGATCATGTATATCCCAAATGCCTATTTTACTTGGATATCTCACAAGCATCTCAAACTCAACAGGTCAAAACAAAACAAAACTAAAAACAAACAAAAAAAACCCCATAAAAAACCCCACCACAGACATTGATCTATCTCCAGAAAGAAAAAACAGCCACTTAATTTTTCAGTATTCCCTATATATATCCACTCAGTTGCTGACCCTGTCTTCTAGTGGTGACCACTAGATACTTAACTATATGTAGCTACAGTTGATATGACTACTTAGGATTTAGGTTATATTCCATGTAAGTTTACTTGGAAGCTTAAATGTTTATTAGGGTAAGTGTTACTTTCTAAAATGCTCTGGAAATGGTCTATCTAATAACGTAAGTATCTTTAGTAGTTTTTTTTTTTTTAGCATAAATATATTTTTCTTAAGTAACTGTACATGTAAGTTTAGTTGAGTCCTATTTAAAATTGACTTAATTCTTTAATTAAGTTAATTAATCATACTTTTGTTTTTAGTTACACATAAAATGAGTATGTTAAATCGATAGAGTCCTAAGTTTTACTCTTGCTTTGCAAATTTGACATCAGGGCGTTATTAGTAATATAGCGTTGTCTGCCTTCATTAAATTTATTTCTGACCGTGAATGTACTTTTAAAAGATACTTATTTCCAGTGGAGCAATTTAATTGGCCATAGGAGATTTACTGCATGACTATGGCTTATATTCAGAGCACTGAAATTATATTCCACATAAAGAAATTTTGATGACAAAGAATAATGCTTCTTGTTTATATTCACATGTCAAGCAAATGTACCCTTGTACTCTAGGACAGTAGATCTATTGACTTTGAGGTTTCTGTAACTTTGTTCTTTTCAGCATTACAGTACAAGTGCAGTTCAAGGTTGTCAAAAAGCCAGAGTGCTGGTTTGTTAATCGCTCACTATATGATTTGTAGTATAGTTGGTATTTTGATTCTAGCTTCTGTCAGTGGTTATTTTTGTTCTTTGATTTCTGTGCTGTCAGATTTTTTTCTGCCTTTAAGATTTTTTTTTTTTTTGGTTTGGACACGTCATTGACTGTAATCCCAAAGTTTGAGAAAATGGGTTTTCTAAACTAGATTTACTCCATGAGCTAGTAGTGCTTCTTTTATCACTATATTTAATAACATGTAAGATAAATTAGTGCTGTGTTTCAGATAATAGTAAAAGTTTACAAATTATTTTGTCATTAACTTTTTAAAAAAACTTTTATTAGAAATAGCCGTTTTCCTTGTGAGAAAAAATAGTTTTCATTCAATTTATATCTTTTGTGGTACTGCTTTTTGAAGTCAGTATTTGTATGAAAGGCAGGATTACGTACTCCCTAGTAATGGTAAAGAAAAGTATTTAGTCTTTATACAGAAAATACCAGTTTTGTTTAATATTTACTGGTTAGAAGCAAATGTTTTTAATTTTTCAACTTACAAAGTTATTGCTTAATTTTAACTTCCCCAAGAAACTGCTGAACTGCCACATTATTTGGACACAAATTCTGCAGCAATGTGTAGGGAACCTTATATACTGTGTACACACAGCACAAAATTATTTAGGTAGAAATGGCATCTAAACACATGGTTTATAAAGTATATCTGGGCAAGTTAGGGTAGGAGAGAAGTGGATTCAGTGGAATAAATTTTTTTCTCTCAGTTTTAGTGTTTTCTGTTTTCAGCATGAGTTGTAGAAAGTTTTTCCCCCCCAATCTATTTTTTTACCCCCATTTGAGAAGCAGTTTGTCTGTGAGACAAATCTTTGACCCTTTTGTATTGTCCCCCCCTTCTTGACTAGAAAAATGCAGCTGCACACATTTTTTGTTTAGAGACAATGGATCACATGCTGTGTCACCTAAATCTATGACCAAGAAGCAGTTTTATCCCTAAGAGACCATAATGCTTCAGTTGTCCTGGATACATGACATCATGCACCATTATAATCAAATATATGTCTTTTTGCAGTACGTTTGGGATTTGAATCTACCCTCTGATCTCAGTATTGGATTTTATGGGATGGACACTATTTACAGTGGAGAATCTTAGTCAAAACAAAGAATGTACTATTGTTAAATCAGGAAGGGTTGTAAGTTTCTTCCTTTTATAGATTTCTTTTTCTTAGTTGAGGGTTGCCAAGGTTTTCATATACTCTGAGATGATAGAATATCTTTTTTTTTTTTTCCTTTTTGTCTTTTTTACTGACCAGTAATGGGATCGCAACCCTCGGTGTTGCGCCCGCACCGCGCTCAGCCAGTGAGCGGGAACCGGTCTCCACATGGGATCCGAACCCTTGGCGGGAGCGCCACCGCGCTCCCAAGTGGCGCACTCTCCAGTGCGCCACCAGGCCAGCCCAATGATAGAATATCTTTAATGCTTTTGTATTTGCTATATAGTGCCTTGCAAATAGTATGTGCTCAGTAAATGTTAAATTTTATCTTTGCTACCAACTCATTAAATTAACGGGAAGAAAATTGTCCTTTTTAAAAATGAGGAAGTCTTCAGATTTAGAAAACAGTATCTGTAAACTGCTAAAATATTTTATGTCAAGCTTATTGTAATAAGCTTATTACATGGCTACTGTTGAATAAATCTAGGAAATATAATGCAGTGGCTCCAGTCTTTAGACATGGTACTTTATTATAATTAATAAACACGGTTCATTCCTAAGGAGATTAGAAGTGAGAAAGGAGAGGGAAATTGAATGGAAATTTTTTATTATATAGTAAATTTTAGTCAGTGGCAAAGCTTAAATTACAATGAAGACTTGAGGTACATATCAGGCAGTTTCAATAAAATTCACAAACATTTGGATTTCTATGCTGTGCCATAGCTCTGTAGCAGACTTTTTTTCTGTGAAAAACATAGTTTAATGATTTGAATTAGTGAATGACTGCCTATTTCCCTTTGGTAGGGTTATCTTAGCCTAAGTCAAATAGTTTTTTAGTTGGTTACTTTATAGTAATTGGATGTGAAAACCACAAATCTGAGATGGTGCCTGTTCTTTTGCTCTTTTGACATTTGTGCGATTGCTTGATTTGCTAATAACATTAAGTTCTTGATGGGTGGTGAGATGACAAGTCAACAAAAATGAAGTTTCCAGATATCTTAAGACTACATAAAAAGAATTAGGAACTATGAATTCTTTAATTAAGTTTAGCCAAAAAATCCCATTTGTCACACACTGCAGATATTCAAATATTTAAGTATTTAGTGAGACTGATTTTAAGTAGGAAGCTAGACTAGTACGGTCAAAATGGTGAGAAACAACGTTATCTGTAAGTCAGATGCTCTCATATAGTTTGGGGTTAATCATCCCTTGCTTTAAGCATAGGTCTGACTGCAGTCTTCCTCGGGGCCTCTTGGTGCGGTTACTCAAGTGTTAGTTTCAACTTCTTTCCAGTTTTAGTAGAACATGACACATGGCATGGTTCTCATTCCCATGCAGTAAAAGCTTATTAGAAACAGCAATATTGGGCTGGCCCGGTGGTGCACTGCTACAGTGCGCCGCTTGGGAGCGCGGCAGCGCTCCCGCCGAGGGTTTGGATCCCACATACAGACCGGTTCCCGCTCACTGGCTGAGCGAGGTGCAGGTGCAACGCCGAGGGTTGCGATCCCGTTGCCGGTCCGGTCCGGTCCGGTATGGGCGCCGACACTGAGGGTTGTGATCTGTTGCCGGACACGAAAAAAGACAAAAAGGAAAAAAAAAAAAGCACTTTTTAAAAGTATTGAAAACATTATTAATTGAACTGAGTTAATTGCAGTTATTCCCTATCTGCTATGGGTCTTTATAACTTAACTAAACTATACACTAAAAAACTTTTATGTTTATGAGAATTGCTAGACTTGAGAGCCTGATTTTTTGGTCATTAAATACACTTAATATTCATAAACCCATATTTTTAAAATACTATAGATACTGTGCTGAAATTCACAGTATAAGTAATATCTTGAAAGTAAATAGGAAATTCTTATTTTGAGTCTTTTAACTTGATAAGAATTCTGAAACAGGATAGTAGATTCTAAATCAGTTGGATACAAATGAATGTAACTATATATGTAGATATTTATATTCCTGTCCTGTTTTGATTATACATTATATTTGTTGCCGTGTTTTTTCTTTTTGTTATTGAGAATGGCGTTAATAGTCAAAACTCAATGCATTTTGTTTCAGAGGTACTTTTAAAAAAAAAAATTGTGTGTGTGTGTGTGTGTGTGTGTGTGTGTGTGTGTGTATGCATGTGAGAATGAGAGAGAGAGAGAAAATTTTGGCCTCAGGCAGAGCCGTTAAAGTAATTTAGACCTTCTTTTGGGCCATTAGTAACAAAATACTAAAAATTCTAAAAGTTTTTATGTTTTAAGGTCTTTTAGATTATTTAAACTACAGAGATTTTAAGAAGGGTTCTGTCATTCAGATTAACAAAATATTGACATAATAAATGAAGTACATGGAAAATAGAATAAGGAAGTGAAAGTCACATCATAAAGAAAATGACAAAATGGCCATTGCACAAGCACTCTTATAACAAGTTCAAATTTCAGTTTCCTGCCTTGCCAGTGGGTGTCACTGGTCATGAGGAAGACCCATACTTAATACTAGAAGACTTTTTTTTAATTTCAAAACTTCAAAACATAAAGTATTGTTATTGATTTTGTACACTAATTTTTTATTTGAAGGATTTAGCATTTATGCTCTACTTTAGGACAAAAATTATTAACTTTAACTTTAATTTAAAAGTTAATAATAGTAATAATTATCATCTCTGCAGCTAGTACTCATTGTGTACTTACTCTGTACCTCTGTTCTAAGTACTTTTATTCTCATTTAATCTGTATTGAAAATCTTATGAAAGTAAATACCATTATAATTCTAAATTGATAGATCTTTTAGCCTCGTGAATGGCAGAGCTGGATTTGAATCCAGGTAGTATTCTTCACAGCTTGTACTCTCAACCCTGTGCCTCACTGTTTCCAGATGTGATTAATATCAAGATTAACGATTTAGATTTTACTTTTGTGATTTTTTTTAATTAATGAATTGCTTATCCTTACAATTTTAACTTCAAATATGCTGCCTCCTCAGGTTTCTGCTCAGAATCTTAGGATCTCCTAATATTATGTATGTTAATTCCTTTTATTTTATAGTTGTAGTCTATTTACCATAGAATCTAGCAACTGTAACAACAGAGCCATGAGTGTAGTGGAAGCAAGAGGTTTCTTCTTGAAGCTTCTTAGAAAAAAACCAGGAGAGGTTCTTCTGAATACTGTATCTCTCATTCTTTTCTTTCTGTACCTTTTATCCACATTGCTATATGTAATCATAGTGCAATATAGGTAATACGTTAGCTTTGGAATGTATTTAAAATTCCTATATACATTTGGGTACTTTTGACATTTAAGTATTCATAATATATTTCCTTATCTGGGGGTTACTTATTCTGTATCCTGAACTATTAAGTCACAAATAGACAAAAAAGGACTCAAGTAGTTGGCGGAAAAAGCACAAAGTTTACGTGTTAAATTTGTGTACCTTAAGGTGAACTCTTTACCGTTATTCAGGTCTTATTCTGATCTTTTTTTTTTTTTTTTTTTTTTTTTTTTTTTTTTTT
>NW_007729993.1:150948-191854 GCF_000696425.1 Galeopterus variegatus
TCTTTTTTCGTGACCGGCAATGGATCGCAACCCTCAGTGTCGCGCCCGTACCGGACCGGGACTGGCAACGGGATCGCAACCCTTGGTGTTGCGCCCGCACCTCCCTTAGCCAGTGAGCGGGAACCGGTCTGTATGTGGGATCCGAACCCTCGGCAGGAGCGCCGCCGCACTCCCAAGCGGCGCACTGTAGCAGTGCGCCACCAGGCCGGCCCCTTATTCTGATCTTTGATGTTATGTGAAATTCTAATGAAATTTTTCTGGCTTTCCAGTCAGTAGCAGGTAATAAATCTGTAGTTCCATTTCTATGATTTAGAAATCCAAAATGCTCTGAAAACCAAACATTTTCTTATCCCTTTTAGGGGCAAAACATGATCTGAGCTGGTATAAGGCTATTGATGTTCTTTATTTACCCCCCTCTTAGTGTGAATATACATTTTTCTACAGAAATATAAACGTGTTTATTATGGGGAGTATTGCCTCAGACCTCAGTGTGATGTAACATGTCATATATGCATTGTATTACCTTTCTAAAATCCAAAATATTATGAATTTTGAAATGTATCTGGCCCCAAGGATTTTAGATAAGGGATTGTAGACTCGTACAGTCAGATACAGTAACTATAATACAAAGGAGGACTAAGAAGATTAATCCTGTAACTCAGACATAGCAATGTAAGGCCTTTTAGTGTGGAGCAGTGCTTCTCAAACTTGAATAATGTATGGGTCCCTTTTGAGGAAAAATAATTATAAATCTTATTTTGAGAATTGCCATCTTTAGTTCCTGAAGTACTTTTGTATAAAATGTCTCTCACTTTTCAAAAATAAGAGAAATAGCACATGTTCTCACTTATTGGTGGGAGCTAAAAATAAATAAATAAAGTCACACACACACACACACACACACACACACACACAAAACCGAGGGTGGGGAGAAGACATAACAATTACAATTCCTTGAAGTTGACACGACAAGCATACAGAAAGGACATTGTTGGGGGGGAGGGAGGAGAGGGAGGAAGGAGGGTGGTTTTTCGGTAATTGGCCACAATAATCAACCACATTGTATATTGACAAAATAAAATAAAATAAAAATGGTAAAATACATTTTTATATTGTTACTGAAATGAAAGCACGAAATGAAAATTTGTAACACTTGTGACCCCCCAGAATGTATCCATGGGACACACTGATTGAGAAACACTGATAAAGTGGCAAATAGTCCCATATACTTGAGTACTCCCTATAAACATTATGCTTTATCAAGATTTTGTTTATAATGATGAGCCTGAATCATAATTAACAAGTTAAAATATGTTTTCTGTATTTAAAGAGTATGATTTTCTTAAAGGGATAGGAAGAAGCTCCTCTTTTTAAAAAAAATGTACCCAGGGGCCGGCCCGGTGGCGCACTTGGTAGAGTGCGGCGCTTGGGAGTGTGGTGGAGCTCCCGCCGAGGGTTCGGATCCCATATAGAGACCGGTCCGCTCACTGGTTGAGCACAGTGCGGGTGCGACACCGAGGGTTGCGATCCCATTACTGGTTACGAAAAAAAGACAAAAAGGAAAAAAAAAATGTGCCCAGAGTTTTTAATATTTACCTTCTACCTCCAGGGTTGTGTCGTCTTCCACTTGGGAATCACTATCATAATGAGCAACTCTTTTTTTTTTTTTTAAAGATGACTGGTAAGGGGATCTTAACCCTTGACTTGGTGTTGTCAGCACCACGCTCACCAGTGAGCTAACCGGCCATCCCTATATGGGATCCGAACCCGTGGCCTTGGTGTTCTCAGCACCACACTCTCCCGAGTGAGCCACGGGACGGCCCCATAATGAGCAACTCTTATTAGCAGGAATATGTCTAATTTCTCAAGTGTGCAGAGGCAGAAAAAAACTTAATAACTGATGCACTAAAATAAAGGATAATGTAGTTTACTGACATTGCCATCAGAAACTAATGTAAACATCTATTTCTAGCAGCATGGTGAACTTAACTACCTGGACCAGCCTTTCTGCTGAAAACCTAAAATGCTGGATAAAATAAAATCTTAAATACATCAGTGCTCTGGCACAAAAGTAAAGAATACATAGGCTAAACGCTGATTGGAAACCCACTGAGGTAAGCTGAGTTCTGAAGCTGGTTATTGCCTTGAGAGTATTTGCCAAATGAGGTGAGCTTCTATTTTCATTGCCTTGTGGTGTCAGGGATCAGGAAACAAAGCCCAGCCCCAGTCAGGTGGAATATCTAGCAGGTATAGTCTGCCCCCTTAGTTTGGGGCCTCATGAGTTGTACCTTCTAAATGTAAGAGTGATCTAGAAATTCTTTCCCTTCGTGTCCCAGGGACTACAAAGAAAATTGTCTTTCTAGAATATCGCTGCAAATGGAAAAATAAAAATCTTACTGAAAATTTACTGCCACAAACCAGCCCTCACACTTGTTTGCAGCATGAGTTCACACTGAACCCCAAACAATTTAGAATGATCCTGGACTGTTAATACTCCTAGGGGACTGATAGAACCTAACACAATTGTCATTATCAAAGAATTCCCATTGTTAAAGTTCTAATAAAAATGAGTGGCTTATAATAAAAATTACAAAACATCCAAGGAAACGGCACAATAGAATCAGTGGAATCATATCTGCAAATAGTTCCCATTTTGGAATTACCAGGTATAAAATATAAAATAAGTACATTTGATATGTTCAATAATGCGATGGTTAATTCCAGGTGCCAACTTGATTAGATTAAGGAATACCAAGAAACCTGGTAAAGCTATCTTTTTAGTTGTGTACATGATGGTGTTTCCAGGAGAGATTAACATGAAACTGAGTGGACTGGGTAGAAAATATTGCCCTCCATATGGGCAGGAACCACCCAATCCTCTGGGACCCCGGAGAGAACAAAAATGGAGGAAAAAGGCGAATTTATCTCTCTCTCTCCACTGGATAGATTCTGCTTTCCTGTCTGTGGACATCAGAGCTGGAGACTCTTCAGCTTTTGGGTTCTGGGATTTACACCAATGGCCCCATCAGTTTCCCTAATTCTGAGGCCTTTGGACTTGGACTGAGCTATTGGCATCCAGCTTGCCGCCAGCTTATCATGGGACTCTTTAGCCTTTACAATCACATTAGCCAATTTCCCTAATAAATCACCTCTTATATATTTATATACATATTCTATTGGTTCTGTCTCTCTGGAGAACCCTGATTAATACAAATAAGGGGCTTAAAAATGAGGAAAAGAGCAAACAGTTTGAAAAAGAATCAGGAATTCTAGAAATGAAAATAGTAATTGAAATTAAAGGATAAAAGCAAATAGACTCTTGAAGAAAAATTAACATCTGAAGAAATCTAGAATGCAATGCAGAGAGATAAGAAAAAGGAAAATATAAAAGAGGTTAATAAAGGGAAAAATTTTAAGAGAAAAAACAGGTTACTTCAAAGGAATATCAGGTTTTAATAATAATAACGGATGTAGAAGACCATCAAGTGACACACTAAGTGAAAATAGTGGTCAATCTAGAATTCTATAGCTAGCAAAAAATGTCTTTCAAGAACAAGGGCATAATAAAGACATGCCCAGATAAATAAAATCTGAAAGTTTCCCAGCAGATCACTTTTTATGTAGAAGGAAAATGATCATAGGTAAAAAGTCTGAGATTCAAGAAGAAAGTGATTAAAGAGAGTGGCAAATATGTGGGTAAATTAGTAAAAATTGACTGTATAAGCAACAATAATAAGCATCTTGTGTGATTAAAAAAAAAGAAAAAACTAGAGTACCAGTTAATATTTTATTAACCGGGAAGAGGTGATGAGGTGATTGGAACTAGCATTCAAAAGATCATTTTTGTTGTTGTTCAGGAGAATAATAAAGATAACTTTAGATTTTAATAAGTATCAAAAAAAAAAATTTTTTTTTTTAAAGATGACCGGTAAGGGGATCTTAACCCTTGACTTGGTGTTGTCAGCACCACGCTCAGCCAGTGAGCAAACCGGCCATCCCTATATGGGATCCGAACCCGTGGCCTTGGTGTTACCAGCACCGCACTCTCCCGAGTGAGCCACGGGCCGGCCCTAAGTATCAAAAATTTTAAGGTCACACTTTAATGATAGAAATACATATATAACTTCCACACTAGTATATGACAAAAAATGGAATGAGGGAAAAAAAAAAGTAATCTCAAAGAAGGTGAGAAAAGGAGAAAAATTAACATGGAAAGAGTGGGATACCAAATAAGATGGTGGAAGTAAATCCAAATATATGCATGCTGTATCTTTTAAAATGTTCAGCATATAGGTTTAGGAGAGAGCCTACAAGGAAACAAAGAAAAGAAATTTTGAAAGTAAAATTATGGAAAAAGATACATCAGGCAAATATTAATGGGAAGAAAGCTAGTATTACTATGTGTATATCATTTGAAATAGAATTTAAGGGGGCGACCTGTGGCTCACTCCGGGAGAGTGCGGTGCTGGTAACACCAAGGCCACGGGTTCGGATCCTATATAGGGATGGCCGGTTGGCTCACTGGCTGAGCATGGTGCTGACAACACCAAGCCAAGGGTTGAGATCCCCTTACCAGCCATCTTTAAAAAAAAAAAAAAAATAGAATTTAAGACAAATGGAATTACTAGAGATAAAAAGCATTGTTACTAATGGTTAATGGCTCATTTTGCCAGGATTATGAAACCAATAATCATAGCAGTGAAATAAAGCAGAATCACAGATCTACAAGGGAAATTTGACAAATTGCGCCATATAGTGAGAAATTGTATCTTCCTCAGTATTTGATAAAGGAAGCAGACAAAAAAAAAAAGTAGGAATATATAAAATTTAAACACTGTAATTAACAGGCTTGATCCAGTGGACATGTATTTCATCCAGATACCATAGAAATACCAACTGAATCATGAAAATCAACCACATACTGGACCATCAAACAGGTTTCAATAGATTTCAGAGTACTGATATCCTATAGACCACCATTATGATACCAACTCAGTTGTTAGAAATCAGTAAAAAAATAAAAAATCACATGGAAATTAAGAAAAATTCTTCTAAATAAACTTATGGATGAAAGAATAAATGTTGACGGAGGTTGGTCTGCTGTTTGAGAGGAGATGTTAGGTCATCGCTCAGGTTCGCTTGTGGCAAACACAAAACTGGGATGGTCCAGGTAAAGGCATTGCATTCTTGGCATACCCAGTGAGAATATGCAGGGACACTAAGGACCATTGGCAGATTGGTTCCCCAACAGTAAGGATGAAATTTTTAATAAACGGAACAATGGTGTATCCATATGTAAAAAATGGAATTGGATTAAAAAATACATTTTGGCGAATTGAGGACTTAAATATGAAAGGCAAAACTATAAAACCAACTGTACACCATAAAGGAAAGGGTTAATAAATTGCACCATATGAAAGTTAAGAAGTTTTTCATTGACAATTAACAAAGACTGAAAAGACCAGCCTTCTACTGGGGAAAGATATTTGCATCACATATAAAGATTAGTATCCAAATATTACAGATCATTAAGAAAAATACAATCCTGTAGAAAAATGGGCACAAGATTTTTATAGGCACTTCCTAGAAGAGAAAACCTAAGTAGAGCATATGTATATATGAATGAAAGGAAGTTCAGTCCCATTGCTAATCTGGGAAATGCAAGTTAAAAGCACAAGGAGATACCATTTCATGATCATATTGACAAAAAAATAATTTTGGTACATGGAGCAATTGGAATGTATGTACATTCATGGTTAGTATAAATTGATTCAACAGTTTTTGGAAAGCAGTTTGTCATTTTCAGTTAAAGCTGAAGAGAACAGTAAATTCTCTGTGACCCAATAATTCTACTCTGTGACATATATTCTACTTTTAGATGTATACCCAAGAAAAATTTTTGAACTTGTGTTCCAGGTGATATGAACAAGGATGTCCATAACAGTACTACTTGTAATAGCCCCAAACATAAATAAATGTCCCTTAAGAAATTGTTGAATATTCATAAAGTGGAATACAAGTCTCTGTAAAAATTAATTACTGTTGCAATAATGTTAATGAATTTGGTGGGGGAAAAAACGAACTCCAGAATGTATTTTGTATAATTCAATTTTAATGATGTTTGAAAAAACATAAAAGGCTAAATAATGTTTAGGCACCCTAACATATGGGAAGACTATAAAGAAAAAGCTTTTTGTTTACTCAGTCTTTAATGCAATCAATTAAAATGTGGAAAAATAAAACAAGTCAAAAAACCTGTGTTTTTAAAACCCAAGTTTAGTGTTTAGTAGTTTCCTTAATTAATTTGGGCAAAAAGGCTATCAGTGTAAGGTATCTAATTCTCTGTAATGTAGCATGTTATGTTTTAGGTAATACTGAAAATTCTATGGTTTAGATTTTATGCTCTTATTTAGTCTCTGTATAGCACTCCTCTCAGACCAGTTTTAATACCAATGTAAGCAAAAGTGATCTTTTGGGAAATGATCAGAGAATTCTAGTATGTAATTTTATTTCTCTTGTCCTAGAGTAGAATGTCACTATAGTGTTGATCATAATATGCAGATATGCAGATTTCTCTTAACCACCTTGGGAGATGCATAAGATGCACAGCTATGAAAAAAATGGTGCATTTAGATCCGAAGCCCTCTTTTCACGATACCACCATGGCAGTGCACAGTGAAGCTCTAGGTTTCAGCTTGATTGTACTGGGTTTATTTGAACTTTCCACTTTTAAAATTCCCCTTGTGGTAAGAAACTCTGTTCCTTTCTAAGATGTAGAAGATTTGAAGTCTTAACACAAGTGTGTATTTTGCTAAATTGTCTAGTACATTTGTCTACTTTTTTTGGTAGCAACATCTTTGCTTTTAGAAGTTGGTTTATTAGTGTTTGTATTAAGTATTTGGGTTAAACTAAGTATACTCCTAAAAAATTGGAGTGTATTTTTCAAATCCTGCATCATATTCTCTTGGCCCTAAATATTTATTTTGAGTGATATTTATTATGTGTAACAATTATATGTGGTTTGTTGAAGTATTCTTAAAAGATTAACAAAAGGAAGTATTACATCAGTAGTCCAGGTTTTCTTTTAGTTCTTTATACATTTTGCTTTGTGAAGAAAACTTAGTTTTACCAGGCATTATTATTAATGTGCTCTTACTGAATGGTTTCAGTTCATTTTAAGACATCATTTCTCAAAACTAAAATTTGTCAAATAAATAAAATTAAAAGTTTTCTTGACTTTGTTGTGAAATATGTCGGCCTATTTGTAGTAATGTTACATGTTATATATACCTGAAAACACTAAAAGTGTACACAGCTGATGGGTCAACTCACCCAAAACATGCAGCTTTATAACTAGAATGCTAACAAAAATAAATCTTAATGAGAATACTAGAATATTTTAAAACATATATTAAATTTGTCACAAAGAAATACTATAATCAATCTAGGATTAAAAAAAGGCGATGACGGGTGTGCAAGGAAGGGTTGAAGCTACAGGGTTATGGAGGCCAGGGTAAAATACACAAAGATGTGGAGAGAAGAGCTTATTAAGCACTTCCAAGAAAGAGCATGTGGCCAAGCTGTGCCAAGAGTAAGAACATGGGTTGAATGAGAATTGTGTACAGTACTGTATTTTCAGCAGCTTGCTTCTTTCCACTGTGTTAGCCTATTTTGGGTTCAGCTGTTGTTCTTTGGTAGTGCAGAAACACAGGCTGGGAAAAATCATGCACAAACCAATGTGGTTATTACATTATGCTAAAATCATTCCTCTATGTACCCATAAGCAAATTCATATTAGTGAAAAGCTTTGTAGCAGAATAGGTTGTACTAGAATGTAACTAATGGCTTCTCTTTTTAACTTGAGTTCTCTAAGTCCATGACCTTTTTGTGATTTGATTTTTTGTGAAATGGAAATACTATAACTGCAAATAATCCAGCACAGCTTTTGCTCCTCTGAGTTTATTTTTTAAATTTTAAACTATAAAAACAATAAACACATAAAAGAAAAACTGGAAAATAAAACAGCAAAGAAAAAAATGACCAAGTTAATACTATAATACAAACCACCATTAGCTTTTTGTTGTATATTTTCTACTTTTTTACCAGTTTTAATATGCTTTTTAATTTATTTTACAGTCTTCAAGACGGTCATTTTTTTTTTTTTTTTTTTTTTTAAAGATGGCAGGTAAGGGGATCTTAACCCTTGACTTGGTGTTGTCAGCACCATGCTCTCCGAAGTGAGCTAACCGGCCATGCCTATATAGGGATCTGAACCCATGGCCTTGGTGTTATCAGCACCACACACTCCCAAGTGAGCCACGGGCAGGCCCAAGACAGTCATTTTTAATGACTGCTCAATATTACATTGAATAGATGTTCTTTAGTTTACTTTACCATTTCTCTATTATAAGGTATGTAAATTTATAGTTTTTCATTATCTTTAGTAATTCTTGGGTGAACATGTGAAAGAGAAAAAGGAAGAGAGGGAAGAAGTGGGAGGGAGGGGGAGAGGAATGTATTTTTCCCTATGTAGGATTATTTAACCAAAGTGACTCGTGGAATTATTGGGTCAGAGATTATGAAATTTTTGATGATTCTTAATACGTGTTGCCAGTTAGCTTTTCAAAATGGCCCTAGGTCCTTGCCCAAAATTGTATATTAGTGTCTATATATTTTTTAAACAATTGCTAATTTGAACAAAAATAGATTATTTTTATTACTAATATTTGTGTTTCCTATACACCAGGCATTGTGCTAAGTACATATAATTAATATCACCTTTTTGTTTTGTTTATTGATTATTAGTGAAGTTGAATATTTCCTAATGTTTGTTTGCTATTTGTATTTACTCAATTTGTTAGAAAAGATTATTTGCCTTTTTATTCATTGTGGTGAACTTAGTGTTTTAACTGTACAGTGTTCTAAAGTGTTCTAAAAGGATAGTTTAGAAAACAGCTTTTTTCTCCTTGAAAATACAGTGATAGTTAAACCCCTACTAAAAGAATGTCAGCCTTTCAGTGTCTGAACTTAATTTTTAAACCTTGCTTGGATCCATGCTTTGCGTAACTCTTTGGCGTATTTGCTGTCATGATATTGCTTTGCATCTTAAAAAAACAGAATTTTATTATAAACTTTGTAAGTCAAAGGAATAACATATTTACAACCATCTAAATTAGTTTTTGATGAGAATCATTAGTTATTAATGTTATTAATCATTAGTTATTTTCATTAGTTATTAAGAGATTGATATTTGAGTGTTTGTTACATTAATAAGACTCATTACTTCTTTTTTTAAGTAGTATTACAAAAAATGTAAGTTCCTTAAGAGATTGAGTGTAACTTTAACCGACAAAAAACTAGGATATTGAACTCATCCTGGTTTATAATCTTGGCCTCTACTTTTTATTAGGCAAATGGCTTACTTCACTTCTATTTCCTTATTCATAATAATGAATTTCAGTTTTCTCTTACCATTTAGTATGTTTCCTACCATTAATGATTAATTTCCAAGATAAAATAACTCTTAAAGGCAGTTAGATATCATTTGGTACAGAGTAGATGTATATATATTCATATATAAGTTCATTTCAGTCTGAAATAATTGGGCTGGCTGGTTTGCTCAGTTGCTTAGCGTATGGCCTTGTAACACCAAGATCTAAGGGTTTGGTTCCCCATACCAGCCAGCCGCCAAAAAAATAAAATAATTATGATTTGAGTTCCTGCTCATACCCAACATTACAATAAGATTTGTTAGGAATACAAAAGTAAAAGACTCTTACTCCTCATGGAATTCACAGTTGTAGAGAAAGGACATACATAGAACTAAGTAGTAGTTGAGAATAAATAGCAGTGAAGCATTTTAAAGCCCGTTGTATACTCTCTAATGCAGTAAACTCTCATTAAGTGTTAGCCACTGCTATTTGGTACGTTCTAATTTCTATATGTAATTGAATGGAGATTTAGGTGAAAAGGCAGAAGAACATTAGAAATTAATTGTTCCCTTTAATTGAACAGTGGGGGTACTAAAGAGTGATTTGTTATAAAAGGAAGCAAGACTGTTCAACCAATGAACTTTCATTCATCACATTTTTAAGTCTCTGTGGGTAGAAAGACTTTGGTAAAATGAATAATTTGGTCAGTTACATAGGACAAGATGTCAGCTCTGATATACATTGTGTGCACATATGTGTGAATGTTTATGTATGAGTGGTTTTCATAATTGAAATAGAAACCAAGTTTGTTATAGTTTGGTCTTTTCCTTTTTATAGTGTCTTGGTGTTTCAAGTTATAGGTATATGTGAGAGAGAAGTGGAGATTTAAAATAAATAGGATTCGAGTCATTGGTATTCATAGGTGATGTATATGTACTGTTACCAGGATATATTGTGATTAGAATTTTGGGTCTGAAGTCAGTTTGCCTGGGTTTAAATTCTGACGTTTCCACTTACTAGCCATGCATTCTTAAACAGGATGCTTAACCTTTCTGAGTCATTTTCTTCATCTATAAAATTGGGTTAATACTACTCTCTACGTTATAAGGTTTAATTAATGGTTAGTTGAGATATATAAGCACATTGGCTGGCCCCCAATATATTAGATGATGTTATTGCTAATTGAGTGCTTTGAGACTACATCTAGTAATAGCTACCAGAATCCAGACAGATTGTTCTACATCTAAAATTGACCAGTATTTTTTTTTTTGGCAGCTGGCTGGTACAAGAATCCAAACCATTGATTTTGGTGTTATCAGCACCACCCTCTCCCAAGTAAGTCACTGGCTAGCCCCTACTTCCCATAATTCTTGAAGTAACTAGCCAGTGATGTCCTAAGCATAATAACACAGTGGAGGTATTTCCTTATATTTCAGTTACATAAGCTTACATAGATTGAATACGATAATGGAAGGTTTTTCATTGAATTCAGAAATGAGATATCTTTATGAACCATTGAAAACAAATAGCACATTAGTTATCACTTTCTTCTCTGGTCAGTTATTCTCCCATGAAAAATATTTTGAATTGAATCATATTTAAAAAGCAAAACAAAAATCATTTGAGAAAATAGAAATAAAAAAGGATAGTTTAGAAACAGCTTTTTTTCTCTCTTTGAAAATAGTGACAGTTCAAGCCTTACTAAGAGAATGTCAGCCTTGAAATGTCAGTACTTGATGAGATGATATAGAATGGAGAGTTAAAAATACTGGAATTTACAAAAGAAATAGTAAGTTTACTATTAGTAAATTTGATGTAGATGATAATGCATTTAGTGAATAAGAAATGTTATCTTGTCAAACTCATAAAAGTAAAGAGTAGAATGGTGGTTATCAGATGCTGGGTTGGGTGGAAGGGGAGGTGGACTGGGAAAGGGGAGATGTTAGTTAAAGGGTACAAAGTTTCAGTAACAGGAGGAATATGTTCTAGTGATCTATTGCACAGCATGGTGAATATAGTTAAATAATGTATTATATATTTCAAAATTGCTAAGAGTAGATTTTAAATGTTTTCACCACAAGAAGAAATAAGTTATTTGAGTTGATGGATACATTAATTAGCCTGATTTAATCATTATATAATATATGCATGTATCATATCACATTATAAATATATACAAGTATTAGTCAATTTAAAAAATAATAAATTAAAAAGAAGTGTTATCTTTTTTAGTATGATATTCTATAAAAGATTAGAAGTCATTTATCTCTTTAAATATTTCAGATTTGAGGAAAGGGTTTATTTGGAATTATTATTTAAACTATTTCAAACTTGATTATTTTCAGGATTGAGCCATATGTGTGACTATTATAGTAAAATCATAGATCCTTAAGATACGTAGATTATAACATCATAATTCAAAGAAATAGTCTATTCATTTTTAAAAATAACAGCCACCACTTACTAGGTGTTACTGTGGACTGTGTACTTTATTGCGTATTTAAAATACATTATATAATTTTATTAATATCATTCATATGGTGCTATAAAGGTGCATTTTATTTACAGCCATTTCAAATAAACAAGTTCTGTTTCTTGTATTATAATGATTAGTATCTTTGATATATAATTATTGTGCTTAAATATTATGTGAGATAATTGATTGCAAAGTTTCTCTGATTTGGGAATTCATTTGTTTGTTTGTTTAATAAATAAATAAATAAATAAATAAATGGTGACTGGTAAGGGGATCTTAACCCTTGCCTTGGTGTCATCACACCACACTCTCCCAAGTGAGCCACAGGCTGGCCCTTGATTTGGGGATATTTAAATATGTATTTTCTTTTTCTCACAGGTTAAGAGTTTTAAATATTACATTGATTGATAATTATTTCTTTTGTTGCAGAATTAAAAGAGTAAATGGGTCCAGTAATTGGAATGACTCCAAATAAGAGAGCTGAAACCCCAGGAGCTGAAAAGGTTGCAGGATTAAGCCAGATTTACAAAATGGGAAGCTTGCCTGAAGCTGTTGATGCTGCCAGACCAAAGGCCACTCTAGTGGACAGTGAGTCAGCAGATGATGAACTCACAAACTTGAATTGGCTTCATGAAAGTACTAATCTTCTAACAAACTTCAGCCTCGGAAGTGAGGGTCTTCCAACTGTAAGTCCATTATATGACATAGAGGGAGATGATGTGCCATCTTTTGAACCGTCTTGCTACCAGAACCCAGAAAAAAAACCAGCGACTTCAAAGCCCCCATACTCCTTTAGTCTTCTCATTTATATGGCTATTGAACACTCTCCAAATAAATGTTTGCCTGTCAAAGAAATTTATAGCTGGATTCTGGACCGCTTCCCATATTTTGCTACTGCACCAACAGGCTGGAAGAATTCTGTTCGACATAATCTGTCTCTGAATAAATGTTTTCAGAAAGTGGAAAGAAGCCATGGCAAGGTCAGTGTTTATGAAACATTGCTATATTTGGTGAAGTGGGGGAACCAACTTGGAGCCCTTAAAATATGAGGAAATAGAGACGAAAAATAGTTGAGTTAGATTACTTCACCTTGAACTTAATTATGTTAGTTCATCATTTCCTTTCACTTGAGATGTTTTAAAATTTCTTAGGTATTGATATAAATCTAGCAGAATTATGTTTGGACTACTGTAGGTACATAGACTAGTCTTTTTAATGTTCCAGTTTTCTATTCTTAGTTTCTGTAGTGTTCATATAACTATTTTAGTGTATGATTCTTATTCAGTACGACAGTCTCTCCCTTATAAAGTGTAACCATTTACATTAATGTAATTGATATGGTTGGGTTTAAATCTCTTATTTGCCATTTGTTTTTCATTTGTTCTATCTTTTTCCCACTTTTCCTGCCTTGGGTTGAGTGTGTTTTTTTTTTTTTTTTTTTTTTTGGGTGGTTGGCCAGTGTGGGGATCCAAACATTTGGCCTTGATGTTTACAACACTGCGTTCTAACCAGCTGAGCTAACTGGCCAGTACTGGGTTGAGTATTTTTTGAAGATTCAATTTTATCTCTGCCATTGGTTTATCAGTTATTCCTATGTTTTAGTTTTTTTAGTGGTTGCTATATGATTTTCAGCATGCATCTTTAATTTATCATTATCTTCAAATAATATTATACCATTTTACTTATTAACTGGCTCTTTATAAAAAAGTTGTTTGTGTCCTGATGCCCTATTTGGATCAATTTCTTTTGCCTGGAGAAGTTTTATTTAACATTTCTCTTAGTTCAGATCTGTTGCCAATGATTTTTTATTTTTTAACCTTTTTGTGATGGAGTGGGTATAGAATTCTAGGTTGACAGTTTTTTCATTCAGTACTTGAAAGATGTTGCTCTGTTGACTTCCATAGTTTCTGATAAGAGCTCCTCTGTCATCTTTGATCCTCTGTAAAGTTTTTTTTTTCTTTAGTGTCTTCTAGATTTTCTCTTTATTGTTGCTTTTTAGCAGTTTGACTATGGTGGGCCTGGGTATGTTTTTTTCTTTATTTGTAGGTGTGTTTTTCTTTATTTTTATCTCGCTTTGGTTTCTTAGAGGTTCTTGAATATATGGTTTATTGTCTTTCATTAAATATAGGAAATTTTTGCTCATTATCTCTTTAAATATTCATTCTGCTTCATTCCCCTATTTTCAGGACTTTAAGTAAAAATATATTAAACTGTTTGCTGTTGTCTTGCATCTTGGTTACTCTTCCCTTCCCTCCACTCTTTTCTCCTTGTTTAGTTTGGATAATTTCTATTGATCTTTCCTCTTTTTGTTCTGCTGATAAGACTGATGAAGGCTTTTACATATTTTCCATTTCTAGTAATTTCATTTGCGTGCCTTTTTAAAAATAGTTTTCATCTTTCTGCTAAAATTCCCTACTAGATCCATAAAAATATTAATCATAATCATAATGTCTGATTGTTTCAGTATCTGGTCCATCACTGCAACTGGTTTTGGGTGTGTTTCCTAATTTTGGATTGAATGTCAGACATTGTTTATAAAAGAATGGCAGAGACTGAGGGAAATAATATTTCTGCCCAGAAGTAGACATGCCTCTACTTCTGTCACATTGTTAGTGTGAACAGGTATTGGTCAGACTAGTTACTAATTGAGCAGAGTTTGGGTTTTGCAGCTCCCATAGTTGTCTTCAGTACACCACCGTCTTGAGATTGCCACAGAGATGGACTGCCGATTCTTAGTGCTTATTGTGAGGCCTGGAGTATCAGATGATTTTTCTCAGCAATCCCGCTATACCTTCATCTTTCAGCTTGTGCCACATTAGGGCGTGAGAGAGAGGTAGGAGATCTCTATGCACTCTTGTCTCTCCCCACAGCGGTAGATTGCTATTTCTTGTTACTTGGTGCCAGGCTCGTGGAGGGGGCAGGTGTGGGTTTCTTGGTTCTTCTCCTCCAGCTTTAGTCTTAAACAGGCTCTGTATGCCTTTGGCTCAGGAGTGAGGCTTTCCCTGCCTCCCCTAGGAGTAGATAGTTCCTTTATCTACTCAGTGTAGAGTCTAGAGCTGCACTCTTTAATACCCAGTTATCCAAGTGTAGCTGTGACTGGCATATTGAAGAGCACAGATACAGGATATTTCTGTCATTGTAGAAAGTCTATTGGACAGCACCGTTCTAGAGTTCAGGCCAGTTTCCTGTTCATTCCCATCATGGTAGGTAAACTCATATCATCAGGAGGTTTGGGGCACAAGTAACTGACCACTCCTGTTTTCAGTGGCAGCAGATCTCTGTATCACTGGAGGATCTGAGCATTGCAAATTTCCTGCCCTTCTCCTAGTGGCACATGGTACATGCCTAATGTCAGTGAAGTGTGGGGATAGCTGGGTTTTGAACTTCTCTCCCAGCAACAATCATTCTTTGCCTGGGACTAGAGTGGGGAAGATATTTTGCCTCTTCCTCAGTGGCAGACAACTTTTGTTTTGTAATGGAGGCAGGTTTGTGCCTGTCCCACAACAGCACCTGATCTCCACCTTGTGCTCATTCATGGCCCGTAACATGGATGAGCTTTGTCTAATATCCTTGCTTCATCCCCAAACCTTTCCAGGTTCTGCACACCTATCTTCATCTATAAAGGTTTCTGTCTCTCTTAGATCTCCTGTCCTGTGTACAGTCTTCCTCAGGAGCACCACATGGAGGTCTAGGGAAAACGAGCTGGCTAGTGGGTGTAGACTCCTTCTATCTGGGAGCAGCAGAGATTCTGAACTGTCATGCTAGCTCACATTTGACTTTTAAGAATTTGCTAAAATTTGAGTAATTTTTTTCCTTACCTTCTTTTATGATTGCCACTTCCGTGCTCTGCCAGAGGTGAAACAGTTCATATGTTACGTCTCTCTTCACAAGACCCTGTCACACTTTAGAATTCAGTTTACTCAGTTGCCATGCAGCCATTACCTCTTTAATGGGCTCATAGAAAATTATGATTTCATAGCATTTTCTTTTCTTGTTAGGGTAAGAGTAATGTTCTTTTGTGGTTTTTTATATCCCAATTGGTAGCAGAATTCTGTTCTTATTTAGAATGAAAGTTGAAAGAGCAAATAATTATATTTTTTAAGTGACTGAGGGATTTTCTAGGTGAGTGCTGTTCAAATTTGAATGTACATACCTATCTCCTGGAATCTTATTAAAATGCAGATTCTGATTCAGCAAATCTAGGGTGGGGAATAAGGCTCTCATTTCTGACAGGCTCCCAGGTGATTCTAATGCTGCTAGTCCATGGACACACCTTGAACAGCAGGACATTAGGATACATCATTATCGTATAGCTAACTCAGAGGAGGTTGTATTAGTTATCTATTGCTATGTAACAAATTATCCCCAAATTTAGTGGCTTAAAGCAACAAAGTTTATTATCAGTCATTTCTGTGGGTTAGGAATCTGGGAATGACTTAGCAGGATCCTCTGTTCTTGGTTTCTCAGAAGGCTGCAGTCAGGACGCTGGCTGGGTCTCCAGTAGGGAAGGATATGCTTCCAAGCTCACTCACGTGTTTGTTTTCATGATTCAGGCTGTTGGATTGAGTAGGCTGTTGCATTGAGGTTCTTAGTTCTTTGCTGTGTTTGACTGGAGACTTTTCTCAGTTCTTTGCCACCTGGACGTCTTCATAGGACCTCTAACAAATGGCATCTTCGTTTATATCAGAGCAAGCAATGAAAAGATCCAGAGAGAGAGTCCAAGACAGAAGTCTCAAATTTTGTAATGTAATCTTTGAAGTGACATCCTGTTATTTTTGCCATATTCTGTTCATTAGGAGCAAGTTACTAGGGTCAGCCCACACCCAAGGGGAGGAGATTACAGGAGGGTATGCATAACCAGGAGGTGGGAGTCATGGGGGAGCTGCTTGCCACAGCAGTACAAATTGCTTTTTTTTAAATGTGAAGTGGGATTAGAATTCTCCTTATTATGTAAGCGATTGTAAACATTAAGCCCTGTTTGAGTAAAATAAATTCTTTTTACCACTTTTCAAAAGTGTAAACTATTATGACCAGTGAACTAGGAATTTAAAACTTATAAATTTGGAATTTATTTTATTGACTATGTGAGCTCAGTATACTTCATTTCTTAATATATGTAGTAGGATAACCTGATCATTGGTGTCAAGGTTGAGTAAAGGCATTTCTCTAAAGAATCTTTTTTTAAAACAAAACAGAACAAAAACCTTTTAAGTGATAAACCTCTCAATAAAATTATTATAGGGATTCTAAATAAGAGATATAATACATAAAGTAAGTGAATATATTGCAAGTTCAGTATATGTAAAATATTGTGGGCATTCTGAAATGGTTCCTGAGTTTGTTTTAGTAAGTAAGGAGGCAAACAGGTAACCATAATACAAAATACAAAGAAATATTATAATGCTGTCAGGCAGTAAAATGCTGTCTGATCACAGAGGAGGAGATGATTAATTGTTACCTAGTAGATTTGGGGAAATTTTATGGAAAAGTTTGCCTTTTAATGTGCTTTGAACCTGTACTGCAGGTTTCCGGTAGGTAAAGAAGGTATAGAAGAGCAACATAAGCCAAAGAGCAAAAGTACATTCGCATGCAGTTTGTGGGGAATAGGCAGATTCTCTATGGATGAGGAATGTAGGAGAGCAAGGTAGAAAAGCGGAGTTATCCAGGGCCGGCCTGCAGCTCACTCGGGAGAGTGCGGTGCTGATAACACCAAGGCCACAGGTTTGGATCCTATATAGGGATGGCCGGTTTCCTCACTGGCTGAGCGTGGTGCTGACAACAACAAGCCAAGGGTTAAGATCCCTTTACCGGTCATCTTTTAAAAAAAAAAAAAAAGTAGAGTCATCCACGATATGAAGGGTGGTGACTGTCATGCTAAGTGGTTTGGACTTAAATTTTGAAGGTAATCAGTGAAAGTTTTTCAACAGGAATATCATGGAGTTTTTCTGTACTTGTGACAGCGTGAATGATAGAACAATGTGTTATCTTAAATAATATCTGAATTCCTTGCCAAAAGAATGTTACAGTCAGTAGAACTATACAAATGGAGATAATTTCAATGATGATGTGAGGTAATCCATTATGTTCTTTTCTGTCTTATCCAACCTAAAATTGCATCATGATATGATTAGTTCTAGAAATTCATCTTTTCCTCGATCCATATAACAACATGCTTAATTCTCTATTTACTTGCCTGGACTCTCCATCTTTTTCTTTTGCTGCTCACCTTTTAAACTTTAGTGTTCACTATTTTGTCTTTTTTGTTGTTTTGTTGTTTTCTTGGATAATCCCATCCATTCCCATGGCTTGATATACCATCTGTATTCTAGTGACTCCCAGATCTCTCTGCTCAAGTCCAAACTAACTTTGCAACTAATTATTAGATCTAGAAGCATCTCAAATTCAGTATATTCAAAATGGAACTTTATTTCTCTCTCTTCTAGGATCTGTTGGGATTCTAAGCTAGAAATCTGAGTCATCTTGGATATTTTGTTCTTTGCAATGCCTAATTATTTGAATGTTAAATTTGAGATGAATTTAGAGGTGATCCTGATGAACTTCCTTATTTTATAACCAGGAAAATAAGAGCCAGATAGGTGAAGTTAATTGACCCTGATCTGCAAAGCCTGTCAAAGCCAGAGTTAGAATCTAGAAAATACAGTATCTAGTAGCTCCTGTGAATACCCAGGAATTGCTTTTTTATTCTGTCCATTTCTTTCCTGTCTGCCTTGTCCTAGTTCAGAACTTCATTTCTCATCAAATGGAGCTATGACGTAAATTGAAGAATCAGTATGGAGGATTGGAATCAGATGTTCTTAGACCCAGATGTATGATTTGGTGAAGTTCAGCCTCTCTGAGCTTCATTTCACTTCAGTTTTTGTGAATAGTGAACTTTATAATATAGTAAATTATATGACGTACTAAATAAAAGCCACACATCTTAGTATGGTTTTCATGGTCCTCCCAAGTTTGGCCTCTACCTGTCTGCAATTTTTTTTCCTTCTTTACTCTCTGATCTACCCCCACTAGACTACTTGCTATTCCAGTGTATTATAAATAGATCTTGCTTATTTTGTTTCTTCTATAATGCATTTCCTGATTCTCTGTAGCTCAGAAGCACCTCTGAAGCATTTCCTGCTTTTGTACACCCATTTTATGTTTCTATAGCATTTTGGTTTTTGTCTTTATACAGTACATATCACAGTTATGTACAGGTTTGCTTCTCCCGCTAGGGAAGGTGTGAGCTCTCCAAGGTCAAGGTCTGTAGTTGTGTAGTCATTTGTTGGGTTGTTTACCTACTTATCCCCTGCCCTCCAGCATCGTTATAGCAGGAATCTCAAGGTTCATCCTACATTCAACCACAGCTGAATGGTCCAGGGTATGGCAAAGACCATCAGTCTCTTCCCCTGAAATAAGTGTGTGTGTGTTTGTGGATGGGGTGTGTGAGTGTGTGTTTGAGAGAGTAAGAAAGAGAGAGGGGGAGAGGGAGGGAGGGGAAGAAGAGATAGTACCTTTTTAAATGATCGACTTTCTTTTTCATTTTAATGCATAATTTCATTTCATTTTCTTTAATGGTGACATGTGGATGGATATTTAAATTCCTAATTTTTTGTTATAAATACAGCTACAGTGAAAATCCTGGTAAACACCTTTTTGCTTGCTTGTCTGATTTCTTCCTGAGGCTAAATGTCTAGTCAAATTGTTGCAGCAGTGAGCATGCACATTAAAATTTTTTTTTTTTTTTGTCTTTTGTCTTTTTTTTCGGTGTCTGGCAACGGATCGCAACCCTCAGTGTTGCCCCCGTACCGGACCGGGGACCGGCAACGGGATCGCAACCCTCGGTGTTGCTCCCGCGCCTCGCTCAGCCAGTGAGCGGGAACCGGTCTGTATGTGGGATCCGAACCCTCGGGCGGGAGCGCCGCCGTGCTTCCCAAGCGGCGCACTATCCAGTGCGCCCCTGGGCCGGCCCCCACATTAAAATTTTTGATGCATATTTCCAGTTGGTCTTTCAAAAGGGTCATAACAATATATTCTGCCCACAAACAGTTTTTTCCATTTCAGTTTTTACTTTGGCCAGCACTGAGCAATATCTTTTTTAATCTTCACTCTGATGAAAAACAATATTTCATTATAATTTGTATTTATTAGGAATTGGAGGTCTTTCCTATTGGCCTCTAATTCTTTTGTCATATAAATTAAGACTTATTATTTCTACTGTATATTTGTTAGGTAAGTAAATTTGCTAAGCAATAATAACAGCTGTGTTATGGAGTGTGTAACACCCCAAAAAGATCCAGCACTTAACTATTTTACCAGACAGTTCTAACTAAACATCTGTTGAAATATTCTACATTAGTTGCAATTGAGTAATTGACTTTTTAAGAATAGCACTGTTATTACTAATGGTAACAAACACCAAGACTATTTACTATGTGCTGTATACTGTTTTAAGAATTCTATGTTTATTAACTCATTTAATACTCATGACAACTCTGTGAGGTTAATACTGTTATAACCATTTCTCTTTTACAGGTGAGGGCATTTAGATACAATTTACTTTGCCCAAGGTCACAGAACTAGTAAGTAGAATAGTTAGAATTTAAACCTAGCTAGTCTAGTTCCAGAGTCTGTGCTCTTGACCATTACACTATACAAACATAAAATAGAGGATCAACAGAGAAAAAAAAAGTTTTTTTAAAAAAGTCTAATAAAATTGACATACCTCTGCCACAAGGTTCTTATTGGTCAAGAACAGAAGGAAAAGGCATAGATAAGCAATATTAGAAACACAAAGGGGATGACAAGTTTAGATACTGCAAAGAGGATGTTACAATCTTTATGAAGGATATTTTACACTTTTACTAAGTTGTATTCAAAAACGTTGATGAAATCAACAATAGGAAAATATAACTTTGCAAAACTAAAGGAAAAGTAGAAAATGTAAACAATCCCCGTGCGGCCAGTGGCTCACTCAGGAGAGTGCAGTGCTGATAACACCAAGGCTATGGGTTCGGATCCCATATAGGGATGGCCAGTTCGCTCACTGGCTGAGCGTGGTGCTGACAACACCAAGCCAAGGGTTAAGATCCCCTTACTGGTCATCTTTATGTGGGATTTAAAAAAAAAGAAAGAAAGAAAGAAAATGTAAACAATCCTGTAATAACTGAAGAAACTGAATCAATAGTGAAACAATCCTCTTTCCCCAAGAAAGCATCAAAGCCATATGGTTTTTTAGCTGAGTTTTGCCCAGCAGTGACAGAACAAAGAGTTTCAGTCTTAAACAAACTCCCCAAATTATTTAATGATCTAACCTAATTTTGATACCAAAATTTGACAGACTGTGTGAAAATGGAAGATCACAGACCAGTCTTATTCATAGATCTAGATGTAAAAATCCCAAATAAAATATTAGGAAGCAGAATTCAACAGTGCATATACAAGGTGATACATATCATTCCCTGACTGAATTATCCCAGGAATGTGAGGTTGATTTAATAGTAGGAAATAAATATAATTTGTCATTACAGACTAAAAGAGAAAAATTATTATGATCATCTCTATGGATGCAGAAAAGGCAGTGTTAAAATTCAACATCTGTTCATAATAAATTAGTAACCTAGGAACAGAAAGAAAGAAATCTCAATGTAATAAAGGATCTCTATAGAAAACCCTGTAACATACATCATATATAACACAAATGTTACACCCATTGTCATCGCTTCTGTTCATTATTTTATTGGAAGTCTTAAATAGTACAGTAATGAAAGAAATTTAAAAAATAAATATAAGGGAAAAAACAAAGCTGTTGTTTATAGATGGTATATTATGTATATATAAAATCCACTAGTCAAATTATTAGAATTAATAATTTAACAGGGTTACTTAATATAAAGTCAGTATTCCTAAAACTCAGCTGCATTTCTGTGTATTAGCAATAGTCAGAAAAATGAGAAAATTGAAAAAAGTGTTTATAATAGTATTAAATAGGAGTAACTAACAAAAAATATGCATGATCTTTATAGAGACATAAAGAAGACTCAAGTAATTGGAGAGAGATACCATATGGAAAGATGTCAGTTCTTCCCTAATAAATCTATAAATTCACTGCTGTTCCAATCAGTTCTAATAGGGTTTTGGGGGAGAGGTGTGGAAGAGTGGAGAACTGGTACATTCACAAGCTGATTGTAAAATTTATATGGAAGTGCAGAGAGCTAAGAACTGCCAAGACTCTTTTGAAGGTGAATAGGATGGGGAGACTAGCCTTATTATAAATAGTAAGATTTAACATAAAGTTAGGATAATCAGGACAGGCTAGTATTAGCACAGGAATAGATGAGTAGACCAGTGGAGTAGAATAGAGATCCCCCAAACAAATTAATGCATATATGGACACTTGGTTATAGAGGTAGAAAGTATGTTTCTTTTCAAAATTTGTAAGGTAGACACATAGCCTTCTTTTCTAATATAATCGTTTAAAGCTAAGTATTTCTTTATAACTACTGCTTTAGTTGCATGCCATAAGTTGTATTTTATATTTCATTATCATTCATTCTAAATACTTTCTAATTTTCGTTACTATTTCTTATTTGAGCCATAGGTTATTAAGAAATGTTTTTATCAGTTTTAAATGAATGGAATTTTTTCAGTTAATTTTTTGCTGTTCTTTCTAACCTAATAGCATTGTAATGTTGTTTGTGATATTGTATTAGTTATCTATTACTGTGTAACAAATTACCACTAAAATTAGTGGCTTAAGACATTTATTATTTTCAGTTTCTATAGTTCACAATTTTGAGGGGCAGCTTAGTTTGGTGGATCTGGTTCAGATTCTCTCCTGAAGTTGCAGTCAAGATGTTGGCTCAGGCTGCAGTCATCTGAAAGGAAAGTGAGTGGCTGGGGGAATCTTGCTTCCAAGATGGCTTACTCACATGGCCATAGACAGGATGCCTTACTTCCTTGCCATAATGTCTTTTATGACCTAGACTCAAAAGGCATGCTCCATTGTTTCCACAGTATCCTCTTGGTTACACAAGCTAGCCTTAATCAGTATTGGAGGGGACTCTATAAGGGTGTGAATGTCAGAAGGCTGGGATAATTTGGTCATCTTGGTGGCTGGCTATGTCAGTTATTGATCCTTTGAAATTTATGAAAGCTTCCTTTACAGACTAGCACATAGTTGGTCTTCATAAATAGTGTAGTAGAGAATGTGCATTCTCTAGTTGTTGGTTATCATGTTCTTAGTCTGTTGGGTTGTTTGTTAATCATGTTCATTTCTTTTACTTGCATATACTTACTGATATTTTTAATCTTTTTGGGTTATTGATTATCAGGAGAGATGGCTTAAAATCTCTGATTAATGAGGGTGAATTTGTTAATTTTTTCTTATAGTTATGCTAATTTTTTGCTTTGAGATTATGTTATTAGGTATACAGGTTGAGTCTTTTTGGAGAATTGAACCATTTATCATTAAATAGTAATACTTTTTGCCCTAACGTTATTTGCCTAATATCAAGTTTCCTTTGGTTAGTTTATCTTTTATTTGCACCATGTCCGTGATTTTTTGTTTGTCTCTCATAAGCAGCATATGTCCATATTGGTTTTTAAATTTCAGTTTATAATAATCGGAGAATCTTGACAGGACATTTTTGTTTATTAGAATTACTGACACATTTCAGTTTATTTCTACCATCTTATTTTGTACTTTTTGTTCTGCTTTTCCTAGTTCTCTCCTGTATTAGTCTATGCAGGCTGCCATAACAAAATAACACAGACTGGATGGCTTAAACAACTGAAATCTATTTTCTCATAGTTCTGGAGGATGGAAGTTCATTATCAAGGTGCTGTCAGGGTTGGTTTCTCATGAGGCTTCTCTCCTTGTCCTGCAGATGGCTGCCTTCTTGCTGTATCCTCACATGGCCTTTTCTTTGTGCCCTCATGCTCCTAGTGTCTCTCTCTCTTCTTACAAGTACACCAGTCCTTTTGGACTAGGGCCCCACCCTTATGACCTTACTTAACCTTAATTACCTCCTTAACGACTCAGTCTCCAAATGGAGTCACTTTGGAGGGAAGGGCTTGAACATGTGAATTTGGAGCGGGGAACTCAGACACAATTCAGTTTAAAACATCTCCCTACCCCTCTTCCCTCCTTCTCTTTGCCTTCTTTTGAATTGGTCCCCTTCACCCCTCCACACTTCATTCCATTATTATTCCTTTATTACTTTGGTAATGTTTATCCTTTATCTTTTTTTTAAACACTACAAATTATATATTTCATTATTATTTTACATAGTCTCTCTTCATTTAAATTTACTCTCATATTTACCAGTATCATTGTTTACCATTGTTTATGCATTTAGAATTTCCTTACTGAGGGTCGTTTGACAGTAAACCCTCTCGATATTAATTTGAAGGTTACTTTTATTTCACCCTTGCTCTTAAAGGATAATTTAATTGTGTATATAGATTGCTAGACTCATTATTGAGAAATCAACGATTAGTATATTTGCCTTGCTCTTAGTAGTAATCTTTCTTTTGACAGTGCCTGAAAAATTTCAGCCATTGTGTTTTTGAATATTATCTTTCCTATTTTTTTCTATCATCTGGAACCATAGTTAGATTATATTAAACCTTTTCTGTATCTTCCTTGTTTCTCTCTCTCTCTTTTTTTTTTTTCTAAAAGATGACCAGTAAGGGTATCTTAACCCTTGACTTGGTGTTGTCAGCACCACACTCTCTTAAGTGAGCTAACAGGCCATCCCTCTATAGGGATCCAAACCTGTGGCCTTGGTGTTATCAGCACCACACTCTCCCAAGTGAGCCACGGGCCAGCCCTTCTTCCTTGTCTCTTAACCTTTCTTTTATATTTTCCCATCTTTTATCTTTCTGGACTACATTCTATATAAGTTTTTAAAATTCATTTTCTGGTTCATTCATTTCTTCCTCAGTTGTATCTAATATATGTTATTTACTCTGTCCATTGAGTTTCTAATTTTAGTTATTTTATTTTTCATTTTTAGTAGTTCCCTTTGGTTCTTCTTTGGAACGTTTGTTTTTAATAGTGTCTTGATCCTTGATTATATTCAAACTTATCTTTTAATTTTGAAAAATATTTCGTATTATCTGATTATCATAATTCCAATATCTGAATCTTTTAGCGATGCAGTTCTTGCTGCTGTTGGTTCTTGCTTTATTTCTTGTCCTTCTTTTTTTTTTTTTTAAAGATGACCGGTAAGGGGATCTTAACCCTCGACTTGGTGTTGTCAGCACCACGCTCAGCCAGTGAGCGAACCGGCCATCCCTGTATGGGATCCGAACCCGTGGCCTTGGTGTTATCAGCACCGCACTCTACCGAGTGAGCCACGGGCCGGCCCAATTTCTTGTCCTTCTTGTCCTGTGAGGCATCAAAGTGAAGGGTCGGGTTCATCATATTTTGGCAGATACCTACAGGGCTAAAGCCAACTTCAGATATATTAGAATTCCTGCTTTCACTGTCCACTATTTTTGATTATTCAGTTTTCTACAAGCCCAATGATGCAGTTAAAACAATTTTTTTTTTCAGTAGGGAGGTCCATTATGTTATGTAGTCCACCATATAGCTATGAACAGAAGTACAATTTAGTTTCCAGACCATATAACCAGATGTATTATCAGAAGTCTTAAGACCTATGGGCCGGCCTGTGGCTCACTCGGTAGAGTGCGGTGCTGATAACACGAAGGCCACGGGTTTGGATCCCATATAGGGATGGCCGGTTTGCTCACTGGATGAGCATGGTGCTGACAACACCAAGTCAAGGGTTAAGATCCCCTTACTGGTCATCTTTTTAAAAAAAAAAAGAAGTCTTAAGACCTAGGTAAACAAGCTGATTAGAAGCTGTATCAATAGATCAAAAATAATGAAAAAATTAAAGGAAGTCATATTATGAATAGTCAAATGAGTCAGAAGTTTAAAAGCAGCCAGAGTATTTACTGTGTAGGAATTTGCCCTCTTGCTATATTGTAAACATTTTCCTTGAGGGCAGGAACCATGTCTTCATTTTTGTGTCTATAGTATGTAGTATTAGACCACACAGTGGGGCTCAATTAATGTGTGTGTATATATATATATGATTTAGTAGAATGTAAGAGTAGGTACTGTGGGATTCCTACATGGGGTAGAGGGAAAAGTCTGGTTTTTCACAATAATAGACATAACAGTCTGTCCTGCATTTCAAGGACCGACATAATCTGTTTTCCTTTAAAGTATTAGCTCTATGTTTCCAGCCAAATTCTAGTTATTGTACAGTGTGTGGTCTACTTATCTAATTTTCCACGATTAAAATTCTTATTCTTGGGCTGGCCTTTTAGCTCACTTAGGAGAGCCTGGTGCTGACAACACCAAAGTCAAGGGTTTGGATCCTCATACTGACTGGCCAGCTGCTGAGGGCCAGGGGAAAGTCTCATTCTTTATTCCTTTTACTGAAGCAGTTTTAGAAAATGATACTGGGTAAAAATTATTTATGTACATAAAATATCTGCGGAAAAAGTATACCTATACAATAGAATATTTTTAAAAATTGCCTTGGTAATTTTTCAAGTGGAAGGATTTTGCGGGGGGTATTGGAAGTAGGGGAGGAGGTTGGAGGTTAGTGTAAATTTTATTTTAGTGTTGGAAAGTTTGGATATGTCCTTTCCAAAATGCATCGTTAGATTTTATTGTTGACTTATATCAGTTATTTTCTACTTTTAGAACTATTATTGTGTTTACTGTTGTATTTACAGTGGTACATAAAAAGTAACTGTCTACTATACTAGTTATTTACAGATATGGGATAGGAATAGAGGTGATGTGGTAAAATTAAAGCTCTAAGTTTGGAAGTCATTAGCATATATTCTGAAAGGGGAATCTTGGAAAATTATGGTGTAATGGAAGTCAAGAAAGATAAGTTTAAGTGTGAATGGCCAACAGTGTCGGATGTTACAGAACACTTGAAAATGATTGGCTAAGAAGAAGTCATTGAGACAAATAGCAGCCAAAGGATTAGGATTCAGAAAATGTAATCAGTGGTATGCTGATAAATGTTTAACAGCTGGCTGGGGGCGGGGGGTATAGAGCTTTTGGAGATTTCCATGGTATAAATATTTCCATCATGGCCAATTTCAAGCTACCAACATCTCGTCATTAAATATGGGGTTAAGAAGAGATGTTTACAATCACCAGTATACCAAACTCATGTAATTCAGTAAGAAAAAGAAAACCCAGTAGAAAAATGGGCAAGAGTATGAACAGGAAGTTCACACAGGAGGAAATACAAATGGTCAATGAACATGTGGAAAGATGTTCATCTTACTAGTGAATCAGGAACATACAAGTTAAACAACAACAAAAAATGCTGGGTTTTATCCATTAAAATGCAAAATTCTTAAATGTTTCATAATATCAAGTTAGGTGAGGACACAGAGAAGTATTGATAGTTTGACGTAATTGCTAGACTCCTAAATTAGTAAATTAGTATGTCCATTCTTGAAGACGCCCTGGCAGAAATTACTAGACTTAGAAATGTACATGTTCTTTGACCTAGCATTCATACACAAGAAGATGTGTGTAAGGATATTCATATAGTATTGTTTGTAATAAAAGTTGGAGAACAATATGTCCAGCATTGTACAGTTTGTGTCAGTGCTCAAAAGGGACTTGGTCTTGTATGTAATTTTTAAATGTGTGTATTATTCATATAATTTATCTGATTTTTTTTTATTTATTATTTTTTTTAAAAGATGACCGGTAAGGTGATCTTAATCCTTGACTTGGTGTTGTCAGTACCACGCTCTCACGAGTGAGCTAACCAGCCATCCCTATATAGGGATCCAAACCCGTGTCCTTGATGTTATCAGCATCACACTCTCCCAAGTGAGCCACGGGCCAGCCCCTAACCTGATTATTTTTGAATGTTCAGAGAAAGGAAGGAATTATAGAGGTAAGAGCTAGAGAGTGGGAAAGGATACAGTTAAGAGTATAGGTAGAGTTTGATAAAGAAAAAGAAATCATCTTGTAATAAAAAATAAAAGTCTAAATATAGAAATTGTAATATATTGGGACAATTGTCAAGCTATCACCACAAGTTAGGTTGGGAGGGAAGGCACTTGTAGGTGATTGTCTTCATAAAAATCAACAGACCACTTTGCTTAAATGTCTGAGATATAGACAGAAGGAGACACATTCAAGTAGGTTTGGGAATATATGTGGAGTTTTTTTTTTTTTTTTTTTTTTTAATTTATGAAGCCCCTCTTGAGTGAGTGCCTCAAAAGGACAGTATTTTTCTTCTGATCTGTGGAAAACAGGTAAGTTATACTTACTTCCATTAAACGTTGGAATTGAATTTGGCACCTTTACAGTACTTTGCTGATCAGTAGCTGTTATTTAGAGGTGATAATCCCCAAAAGAAGGCAAGATGGTAAGGTCCATATCAAATATAAAGTGGTAATAGCACCCAGCTAGCTGATATAGGTGCCGATTAGATTTTTTCTTCCTATCAGATATGCCGTGGTTACTACTCTCAAAAGACAGGTATAAAAATTTTGGTTTGATATTTGTCTCTTCAGGATTTCAAAATTATCAAAGTTAGACATGATGGTTTGGTTTCGTTTTGGTTTTATGTTTTAGATGTTAACATTTAAGTCTTACATCTACTTTTCTAAATTTTCATAATGCCCAGCTGAAACATTGTAACTGGGATTTTAGCTGGAAAACGTTTAATTAAAATTTTTGCCTAGTTGAGTGCAGTTTTAATCAGTTAATTCTTTGTAATTCAGTGGTTCTAAACTATTGAAAAGGTAGACAATGTGAGAAGCTCTTTTAAAATGTACAGGGCAAGTACATAAAAAACATTTCAGGAATAGTGAACATTGCCTCTTCCAATCTGTTCTTTACATCTTCTGTTAAGATAAATCTTTTTAAAGTTCAGCTCTCAGTATATTCTTCATTTCTTTGAGACATTCAGTGGTTCTCTACCACGTAAGTTGAGAAGCCTTAGTGTTCGAAAGGCAAAATAGTAAATGAGAAAATGCACATTTCCTGTTTCCATTACACAAAAGATCTATGTTTTTTATAGGTGAGTTTAGTTTAAAACAGTACTTCTAAAACTCATTATTTGTGTTCTATCATCTAAGCATAATAATATGGAGGCAGAGTTTTTAAGAGAATTAGTTAGAAATGAGTTCCTTTTTGGTGTACACTCTAAAACATAGATTAGCAAAAACATAGTTTTATCTTGTTACTGATAGTTCATGAACAGACCCAGTGAAAGGAAGTGCTGCCATGGTAACATAAACCAGACTGTTATTTGAGACCATACTCAAAATACTTTACTGCCCTGAAACTGCAAGTTTTCAATACCAGTTCTTCCAATTTGCTATTTCAAAGAAATAGCAGTTCTACCGTGATCAAAACAATTTGCAATCCTTTCACAATAGAATTTGAAAAGTAGACTTTAACTAAACAGTTTCTAGGAGTGTAATCTCAGGAATACCAAGGTAGAACATGATTAGAATTATTAAAATAGTTGTCTTGGTCAGTGTATGAAAAATAATTCATGCATATCTTTTCTGTATGAAATTGAATTGGCTTTGGGTCAAAGGATGTTGTGGGTGTTAACATTTTAAAGTTTTATTTTTCTGTCATCAAAACATTTATCATTTGGGTTAGGTGACTGAACATATATCTAATTTAAGAATTTTCAGGGTGGCCGGTTAGCTCAGTAGGTTGGAGCATGGTGTTACTGAACACCGAGGTCAAGGGTTTGGATCCCTGTACTGGCCAGCCACCAAAAAAAAAAAAAAAGTTGTTTCATCACTTAATCTAAAAATACATTTGTAAAACTTGACTTTCTTGACAAAAAAACCAAAAATGTCAAATACTTGTTTAGTATAGTTTTTGTGATATCTTGCTGCTGAACACCAGAAAAAGCTTCACCTGATAATCTGGAACATTTTTCTATTTGACAGTGTGATGTGACACCCATGGTTTTTCTTTTTCCTATATATTTACATTGCTAGGATGTTAAAAACTGCCTTACACTCAATTGCTATATCTTTCCACAGATAAGAGATTTTTTCCTCTTCTAAATCTATTTTATCCCTTGTTCTTTACTACCTTACTTTTGTCTTTTATTCGGAATTAATTGATTTTTATTCTTACTGTTGATCTTTTTTTAAACTCCCTCATCTCTTGGGAATAAATGAGTAGAAATATACTGCTATTGAACCAACATTCAATCAACCCTTACTATATGCCAATTTCAGAATAACCCCTTAGTATTGACTTATATTGCAGCTCTGTGTCACTTGCATATAAATTGCCTTATTTGAATATCATCGCAACTCAATGAGGTGGCCTGGATTGGTGTTTTGTTTTTTTTTTTCTTTTTTTTTGGCTGGGTCGGGGGAGGTGGAGTACAGCTGGCTGGTACAGGGATACAAACCCTTGACCTTGGTGTTATCAGCAACGTGCTCTGCTGAGTTAGCCAACTGGCCAGCTGCTGGTGTTTTACTTTGTGGGTAAAATGTGAGTGAGAGGACTGACTCTCAGAGATGAAATGATTTGTCCAGTATCATATAGCCAATCAGTAAGCAGTGATTGAGACCTCAACTTTTAAACCTGTGGAGCAGTATTCTTTTATTATGCTATAAAAATTATGACACGATATTTGGAGATAATAGAGCCTCAACAATAGACAAATATTACCTTGAAAAAAAGAGTTTGGGAAATTTAAGGACTCTGGAGATCATCACATTAAATTTTCAGCAATCATAATAGCTTATATTATATAGGATTTCATACAAGCAAAAAGGAAAGAGAGAACAGGAAACAAGTAAATTTTATTGTCTAAATAATTGTTAATGTAGTCGTACAGTGTAATTCAAATTTTAAGAAATGATTTTTGAAATAGAAAAGGCGTAATATAAAACCAGAAATTAATAAGTTAGACCTCACCAATCTTGTGTGTTAGAGGTAGTTTTGTACATCCCATGGTGACTTTTAATCACTGCAGTGCGTGCATAGCAAGCTCATTTCAACCTTTGTACTCATAAGGTACTAGAAGTTCCCCCCACATGTTAATTAAAAACATTCAGATGCTAATTGTGTATGTACTGAAGTCCCAGGTTATTAATTCTTGTGTATTTTATTCTAGGTTAATGGAAAAGGTTCCTTATGGTGTGTTGATCCAGAATATAAACCCAATCTTATGCAGGCACTGAAGAAGCAGCCTTTTTCCTCAGCATTAACGTTGTATACCCCACCTGCATCTCCACAAAGGTAAGGATCTTCTGTATAACGGTCAGCAGTGATTCATAAGATTTTGTTGTGTGAGATGGAGAAATTTTTTTGTTTTTGTTTATTGTATGATGTATGTTTATTGTATGGTGTATTGTATGATGTATTTTATGATGTATGTTTATTGTATGATGTATTGGAATAAGGTGTTTTTACTTGTGGTCTAATTTGGGTTTCTAATAAACAGGAAATTGGATAGTTGAGAATATAAATTCTGGAAAATGTAGTCAGTACTGAATATATTACACTTAAACTCTAAAGGAATTTACAATATGATTTCAGTTACAAAAAAGGTTAAATCATTTTGTCTGCAATACTAATGCTGACCTAAAGACATGGGAAATTAAAAGTATACTTAAAGTTTTAAAATAAGATTCATGGTTTGTTGTAACATTTTTGTATACATATTTAGGTTTCTTTTTCTATTGTGTGTTTTTCTCACAGTACTTTTAATATTTAAAAGTTATGTTCAAATCTAAAATTGTAAAATGTTAGGAAAGTAAAATAATGCTTTGAGGATTTTTTGTTCATTTTATTTTTTCTGATTAATGTAATGTATTTCCTTATCCTTTTCCTTGGCTTTTGTTTTCAAACCCAGTGATTCCTGTTGATCTTCTATCTTTCTCATTATCTAAGTTAAGTCTGAAAACGGTGTTACCTCATTAAACCTGATTTTGTTTTCTTTTCATAAAGAAACCTTCAGAGTCTTAAAAAATTCTGTTATGTTCATTCATTTGAGTTGTCTATAATGGCTATCTTGATTTTTGAAAAATTTAAAAGCTTTTAAATAAAATAATAAATGGACATTTTCAAACGTATGCAAAAAAGTAGGGAGAAAGTTATAATGAACTCCCAGCTGCAACAGATATCAACATTTTATATTGTGGTTAATTTGAATTCTTAAAGTATTACTAGATAATTTGTAGAGGAGTGATTGTAGCTGAAATACAGTAAAAAAACTAGTAAGGCTAAAGTTGAAGTGTCAGTAATATATATACCCATTGCGATTTTAAGTTTGTTTACCATATTTGTAGGTTAGATGGATCATTGTAAAAAGAACTACTGAGTGGTTAATGATACCTACAAAAGAAGTTAGCAGAGTTTGCATCCTCATTTGGGAGTTGATATCTTTTTTATTACTTGATGTTGGTGCTTATGAAGTGTTCTAGTTAAATAATAATTTAGAAACTAATGGTAAGTTCTGTTGATATTCACTTATGTATTTTATTTAGCTTTGCTATTTTTTTAAGCATTAAATGGGAGAATTGGCACTTTTCTTGGTAAGCCATCACAAGTACATTTTACTGTGCCTTTGATATGTTGCATTTCATATGTATATTTTTTAGCCTTATCATAAGTTTAGATGTTAAACTAAGGTGATTTTGTGGTTAAAAAAATACAGATAAAACAATGACAGCATGAAGAAGGTTATGATCTTTGACTTTAAAACCTTAATATAAAATTAAACATTTTCTTCTTTTTGAACATCCAGTACAGAACTGAATAGTAACTGCTATTGTTCTAGGCATTTTAACTGTATCATTCTGATTTAATTATCACAACAACCCTATGTGGGGAATTTTAATTATTCCTATTTTACAGACAAAGAAACCAAGAGATTAATTATTTTGCCTAAGAATGATCAAATAGTTAAGATTTGATCTTGGCTCTTCTTTCTGCTTTGGCACTCTTCTTTTTTTTTTATTTTTTTAAATTTTTTTTAAAGGATGACCGGTAAGGGGATCTCAACCCTTGGCCTGGTGTTGTTAGCACCACGCTCAGCCAGTGAGCAAACCAGCCATCCCTATATAGGATCCGAACCCGTGACCTTGGTGTTATCAGCACTGTACTCTACCGAGTGAGCCACAGGCCGGTTTGGCGCTCTTCTTAAACTGAGTAGTATTAGCAAAGAAAACAAAGTAAAATTAGTTTGTGTTTTTTATGGTACAAGTTAGCTTATATTTGTCACTAAGTTCTCTAAAAAGTGAAATAAAGATTTTTATGAGCACATTTGTCTTTTCTCTTTATTTTTCAGTGGTTCTTTACCACCTCACTACTTAAGCTCTGTACTCAAGCAGAACCAGGTGCGAACCCTCAAAGGTATGTGTTTTTAAATCAGGATTTTACATCATAAAAACTTAGGTCAAAGTGCAGGATTTTTTTTTTTTAATTTTTTTCTAATTATAAAAATATTGTATATTCATTGTAGAAGATTTGGGAAATAAAAACATTTATAAAAGAGAAGGTAAAAGTCACCCTTTATTAACGTTTTGATATGGTTTCTTTTTTTTTTTTAATGACATATATGAGTAGACACGTTTGCATGCACACATACATACACTAACACATATTTTCCCTCCAAATACTAGACTTACACTGTATATACAGTTTTGTTTTTTTTTGCAGCTGGCCGGTAATGGATATACGGTTTTATGTCCCTTTTTTCATGTTCTTTTATGTGTTTTTTCTTAAAAATAGGATTCAATTTTTTAGTAGTATCATCAGTAGAGTTATCTTTTCACGTCTATATTAGACTGGAAATAGGGGTTGGCAAACTATGGCCTATGGCCATACCTGGCCTGCCACTTGTTTTTGTGTGGCTTGTGAGCTAAGGATGGTTTTACATTTGTAAAATGGTTGGGAAAAAAAAATAACAATAATACTTCAACACATGAAAATTTGCTACAACAGCAGAGTTAAGTATTTGTGACAGAGACCTATATCCTTAGGTTTGACTCTTGGCCTGCAAAGCCTGAAAAGGTTACTTTCTGACCCGTTACTGAAGAAGTTTGCCATCCTCTGGATTAGAATATATTTCAGAATATTTCTTTTATAGGTTGTTTAAGAGAGAAGAACTTTAAGAAAGCAATAAGTTGACTTTTATATTAGAAGTATGTTAAAATAAGTTTTTCTAGCATTGTTGCTTTGCAGTCTAGAGACATTTCCATGACCTTTAAAAACAGAAATTCTCAGACTAAAGCCTTTCTGTTTATCAGAGACATTTTGGCTGTTTGGAACTCTAGTAAGCTGAGCCTCAGAAGCAGTGTGCTGATATCTGTAAAAATAAGGGAGAGAAAGTCTGAAAAAGCTTTAGAAAACTCTGCAAAAAAGTTATGTGACTAGAGAGTACATTTCAGACAATGTTCTATCTTAACATAAGGCAAGGATCTGTTTTCCTGTTACCTGCATGGGTTAATGTGTTTTCTCTTTACATTTAGTTATTGCTGAAACTCCTTTATCTTTTTATTATCTCAGTAAGTTCTGACCTTATTCTTTCAAGCTCAGTTCATATACACATTTTGAGAACATTTTCTTAGCGGATTCTTGGATTTACTTAAAGTTTCTTCTTGTTCTTGTTCCATTTCATCCAAATTCTGTTTCTGCCTTTGGAGAGCAGACATTCCCACCATGGTTTTTCATAATTAGAGCACAGTGCTTCTCCTTTTTTTTTTGATGACATTATGCATCATCTCTTCAGTGTTACTGTCACCTTATTTTCCTCCATCACTATACTCATTAGTCTCAGGCTTATTCTTGTAGTAATAATTAACTTGGTGGGGATGATGGTTGGTATTCTAGGTTAAAACAAATGTAGGTTCTGTCCTAGAATACAAAATTCTCATGAGTTTTAAGGAGAAAAACATAAGACCTCACAAAAACTTAAGAAAATTTATATTTGTTTTTGTTTGTTTGTTTGTTTGTTTTAAAGATAACCGGTAAGGGGATCTTAACCCTTGACTTGGTGTTGTCAGCACCACGCTCAACCAGTGAGTGAACCGGCCATCCCTATATGGGATCCGAACCTATCAGCACCACACTCTCCCAAGTGAGCCACGGGCCGGCCCCAAGAAAATTTATATTTGAATCTGGTTGCTTTAGGGCATATATATAGACTTCTGAAGAAATTGGCTCTTTATTCTCTTTACATTATTTCTAGGGAGAAGTTTGAAAAACACCAAGTGTATTGAACATTCATCACAAGTAATTACTGAGCACCTACATTGTGCCAGGCACTGTAGTAGGTGCTTTGGAATATGCAGAAATTAAAAACCCAGGCCCTGCTCTCAGAAACATAACAGTTTAACTGAAGAAAGTTGACTGGAATTATGCCTGGGTACATTGGGGGAGAAAAGGTAGTGAGTGGCAAATTAAGCTTAAGGGTAGAGCAGGAAAGGCAGGAAAGGCCTTTTTTTTTTTTTTTTTGGACCAGTAATGGGATCTCAACCCTTGGCTTGGTGTTGTCAGCACCACGCTCAGCCAGTGAGCGAACCGGCCATCCCTATATAGGATCCGAACCCATGGCCCTGGTTTATCAGCACCACACTCTCCTGAGTGAGCCACAAGCCGGCCCAGGAAAGGCCTCTTAAAGAAGAAAGTGTGTTGGGCTGAGCCCGTGGCGCACACGGGAGAGTGCGGCACTGGGAGTGCAGCAGTGCTCCCGCCGCGGGCTCGGATCCTATATAGGGATGGCCGGTGCACTCACTGGCTGAGTGCAGTGCGGCTGGTCTCAAAAAAAAAAAAAAAGAAAGTGTGATGCTTGAGCTGGGCCTCAAAAGTTGGGAGGATACTTTCCCTCCAAGAGTACAGGTTTGGTGGAGGGTAGGGAGACCTGGCAGAAAGAATCATAGTAATAGAGAAAGTTGCCTGGCAGTTGCTGGGAATCTGTCTAGCAGGTTGATGAGTATGACTGAAGCCTAGGGGTATAGAAGAAGACCAGGTAGATATGGTCATTTAGCATGGGTGAGGCAAATGAAGCAGAAGTTTAAGAAGAACTTATTTAGCATAACGACTTTGAACTTCCTCCTCTGTCTATAACATTAGTAAGCATTGAGTTGCTTACTATGATGCTTTGCATGCATTATCTCAATTAATCGTTAAAACAACCCTATGAGGTATTGTTCCCCCTCTTTTACAAATAGGAAACTGAAATTGGGGAGACTAAGTATCTTTCTGAAGGTCATACAACTAGTAAATGGCATAGAAGTATTCAGATCCAGGAATTCTAATTTCAGTGCCTGACTCCTACCAGATAGGAGACACTGGGAAAGCTGCTGAAAAGCTTTAAGTAATGAGGTGACATTTTCAGTTTTGTTTTTTATAAAGATCATTAGGTATCATTGTTGAGCTCCAGTATTTAAGCTTATATATTCATCTGTCACTTCATAGAATCATCTTTACTATTACATTGAGCTACCTTTAGATGCATAAGAGTAATAGGAGAGATTAGGCCTAGGAACTTCAGAAACCACTATCAGCCAAACAGGTGTAGCAGTTTGTTTAAATTATAGTTGTCTTTCTTGCTTAACTTACAGTGACTAATTTTATGTACCAACATCTATGTTACAGCATTGTATAACAGGTAGCAGGAGACATGGGACTTTCATACTGAGAGAGCAAAACAGAACTTTTTTGGTCAATACTTTGGTTTGGTGTGGGTTTGGAGTAAGTTCATCTGTTTAAAAATATTACTGATCTGTGCTTGGCACTGTTTTAGGTACTGTATACTAGGTGCTTTGTGTACATGAGTGAACAAAGCAGACAAAAATGGAACTCACATTCCAGTTAGTAAATTTTAGTATTTATATTAAAGCACAAACAAATATAAAATTTAGGCAGTTGATGGTGACGTTAGGGGCTAACTGCAAGTCTAAGTTCAAATTTAAGTTTGCAAATTAGCATAATTTGTATCTTACTGAAGTGAAAGTAAGCCAGTGAGCAAGACAGCTTAAAGTATTGGTAGTTTATTGAAATTGCTCTCCTACTTCAAAGAATTTTAAGAGACAGCTTCTCCTTTTGGGTGATTTATGAATGTGTATGTTAGCTTTGATAGACGGTATAAATCCTTTTATAGTTACTACTAAGCTTTTTTTTTTTTTAAAAGATGACCGGTAAGGGGATCTTAACCCTTGACTTGGTGTTGTCAGCACCACGCTCACCCATTGAGCAAACCGGCCATCCCTATATGGGATCCGAACCCCGGGCCTTGGTGTTATGAGCACCGTACTCTCCCAAGTGAGCCACAGGCCGGCCCACTACTAAGCTTTATAACCATTTAAATTTCTCTTCTTCAGTTCTCATATCATTCTTTAAGTAAACAGACTTAGAATCAGGCAACAGAATTGTGTTTGTCTTATAACCTTCACTTTCACATGACTAAAATCAGGTGTCTTTTAATTTTTTTCTCAGTTATTGTTAATTTTCCAGCATCAAGGCTAAGGAAATGTAAACCAGGAGGTACAAATTAAAAGTTTTGATAGAGCTTTATTTGAACCAGTAATGAAATCAGTAGCATGTTTTGAACTACCGGATTTTGGTTCCTTGTGAAGTGGATATGTTAAGATAATATAGCTAACAGTGTTTTTTTGTTTTAGTTCTTGTTTTAAAACACAGCCACCTTTAAAATAGCATAAAGTACTTCATTAATGAAAAAATATTATTATGACGTGTTTTCAAATAAGACAATAAACAAGTGAGTGTTCAATTTAAATTTAATACCAAAACTGATTGGGTACTATAAATAAAGATTGTTTGTAAATTCTACCCAGAGAATTTTTTTTGCTTTTGTGCCAAGAGGTCAATATTGTAAGTTGGGGCTGGCCTGTGGCTCACTCCAGGAGAGTGCAATACTGATAACACCAAGGCCATGGGTTCAGATCCCTATATAGGAATAGCTGGTTAGCTCACTCTCTGAGCATGGTGCTGACACCACCAAGTAAAGGGTTAAGATCCCCTTACTGGTCATCTTTAAAAAAAAAAAAAAAAAAAAAGTTTATGGTCAAGCTGGAGAGAAAACAAGTCAATGTCTTCATGGCTTTATTATCTACAATAACTTTATAATTAGATATTGCAAGTATATTGGAAAACTTTGTGGTAATAAAAATTTCCAGCTTTGAGATACAAATGGGATTATTCTTGATTACCATAGTGTTTTGAGTCATTTCTCTATTGCTTGTTTTTAATGTTGAAGTTAAACTTTTTTTCAAAGTTAATTGGCAAGGCATTGCAGGAAGCATGCTTATAAATGTTTTAAACAAATCAGATATAGGTAACAATTTTTTGCAAAGAAGTATTTGGTTTCACAAAGTTAATTTCATGTAGGAGAGTTCAAATTAACTTGGCTATAATAAATTCTCTACAAGAATTAAATTTAAGGAGCATTTTTCCTATCATTCTACTGTTATAAAAATGATACCTAATTTTGTTTTCATTTTAAAAAATTCGGAAACTAAGAAATGGTGTTCATGGTTTCTTATGTTGTCAAGATAAGCCTCTTAATCAGTTAGTTAGGTATTATGTTTTAGAAATATGTTCCTTGAACTGTAATGGAAATTTGTAATAGGAAGTCAAGTTAGAGATTTTATAGGTGCTTCATTTATAAGATTATAAATTTCTGGTAATTGGCTTCTCATTATAAAGCATTTCCGTGTTAGATTCTCTCCCTCTCCATCAACTCCATTTTTTATAAAATTGGAAACAAGGTACATCCTCTTTGATTAAAAGAAAAATTATTTTATGGAGCAGAAATCTCTCTGTTAGGGCTCTTGCATAATACCATGCCAGTTGTGCCTTGGGCAAGGACACATGGCTGAGGCAGTGAGTGGGCTCTGAAATCCAGCTGTGTTCTTCTGTGTGAATAGGGAAGCATTCACCTGAAGAATTGCCTTTTTTCCAGTTCACACAGAGACACAATATGGGCTAGTGGCTGTGCCTTCTTTCTTCAGAGACACGTTAGAATACTGAACTCTGTTAAATTGTCTCAGGTATCACTCTAAAAGACAGGAATTGGAGAGGTTTTTGTTTTCCTAGCCCCTTGGCTATGACATGTGGGGCGTCATTCATGCAAATCCTTTGTATTTGCTGTTCTTTCTGCCTGAGATGCTTTTCTCTCAGATGTCATCTTTTTCACCTCCCTGAGGTCTTCTTGCCCAACCCGTACCTTCTCCATGAGGCATTCTTGACCTCTGTATTTAAAACAACACCCTCTATCTCCCTTCCCTCTTAATTTTCCTCCCTAGTGCTTATCAATATCTGATATGCTGTGTTTTAATTATTTCTTTGCGTTCTGAGAGGTTAGGGATTTTCCTATTTTGTTTTCTGTTGTATTTCCATAGCCTGGAACAATGTCAGGTGCTTAGTATTAACAGATGATGATAGAGCATTAATTGAAGGCATGAATTCTGGAAATAGACTGCTGAGGTTTAAATCCCACCTCCATATCTAGAAACCTCTCTGTTTTCTCATCTTTAAAGTGGAAATATTAATAGTACTCACATCATAAAGTTGTAAGGATTATATCTGTTAATAAGTGATTAGAACATAACAAGTCCACTGAAAGTAGTCAATGTTAGTTATTAATTTGGTGATAATCAGCTTAATCTAAGGAAAAGAGGGCAAAGGTATAATATTCTTTACACGTTTATCAAGGGCCTACTATTATTCCAGGCAATATGGTAACATAGAGGATAAGACACGGTTCCTACCCTAAACAAACTGACAGTCTAATTGGGATGACATTAATGTAGACACCCTGTCATTTCATAAAGTCACATTTTATTTGAGGGGAAAAAAGGTATAGTATTGTGTGCCCTCTCATAGCAGCCATCTTCTGATTTACGTAAGCCTGTTTATTGAAGTCATAGCAATGACCTTTTCTACCTTAAGAGAGTTTATGGTCAAGCTGGAGAGAAAACAAGTCAATGTCTTCATGGCTTTATTATCTACAATAACTTTATAATTAGATATTGCAAGTATATTGCAAAACTTTGTGGTAATAAAAATTTCCAGCTTTGAGATACAAATGGGATGCTTTATATCTGAGTTTTATTTTAAATTCTTTCTTTATAAGCTAAAATTTATAAATACCTTCTAACTTTTCCTTCGTACTTCAGATTACACAATTTTACTTTTCTTTAGTTACTGAGACTAATACATCCCCAAGATGAAGAACTTATAGTAGTAGTACATAAGTAGATGTGAGAGGCATGACTATCCATAGTAGTAGAACCTGCTGATGCTTTTTAAAGCCCATTTTTATTATGAAATATGCATAATTATGTTTGACCTTGTGAACATTATATAAATCTGTAGTACTTGTAGGCTTGTGTATTACTAAAAACATTACTAATATTTTTGCTACTGCAGTAATTACTCATTTAGCATTTATTGATTCACATGACCTATTCTGTCCAATTACATATATTTTTATCTCCTGCAACTGGCATGTTAATGTAGTACTTCATAACTGTAGATATACATAGGTAAGGATGTTATTCAAGGTAAAAATGCTAAAAAGTAGTAATGCTGTACATTCTTAGTTAATTTAGTCAGTTTAAGGGCAAACCTTATTGAAGTGGAGTTCAAGTTTTCAACTTCATTGTGAAAAATTAAGAGAACTTTTATTATCTCTAGTACCTCTCCATTCTCTTTTATACAACACTGTTCACAAAACTGTTCCATAATTTTAAATGAACAAAAGCACATTGCAAAACAATATGTAGTATAATTTGTTTAATGTGTTTATGCTTTCTTTCTTTTTCTTTCTTTCTTTCCTTTCTTTCCTTTCTTTCTTTCTTTCTTTCCTTTCTTTCTTTCTTTCTTTCCTTCTTTCTTTCTTTCTTTCTTTCTTTCTTTCTTTCTTTCTTTCTTTCTTTCTTTCTTTCTTTCTTTCTTTCTTTCTTTCTTTCTTTCTTT
>NW_007729993.1:191956-204222 GCF_000696425.1 Galeopterus variegatus
TCTCTTTCTCTCTTTCTCTCTTTCTCTCTTTCTCTTTCTCTCTTTCTCTCTTTCTCTCTTTCTCTTTCTCTCTCTCTCTCTCTCTCTCTCTCTCTCTCTTTCTCTCTTTCTCTCTCTGTCTCTCTCTCTCTCTTTCTCTTTCTTTCTTTCATTTATTTTTTTTAAGAATATACACCAAAATCTTAACTCTGGCTCCCTTTGGGTGCGTGCAAATACTTATATAGCCTCTCTTTTATAAAGAACATTAATATTACCACTCTTTTCTCTTTTCAGAATCTGATATTGATGCTGCCACTGCCATGATGCTTTTAAACACTTCTATAGAACAAGGAATTTTAGAATGTAAGCAATCATGCTTTTCTTTTTATTAAAATACACTTTTGTGAGTGCCTTTTCAAATTTAATTTAGAATATAAAGTGTTTAAATGTTAAAGGCAAAATTACTTCTTTCTAGTTAAATTGTGTTTCCATATGAATCACTTAGTTTGTTTTACTGTATTCCCATTAATTTATATGCACAATAGAGAGATTGAAGTGAATGCTATGAGAGGTTTTTTACATTCATCAAGACATAGAGAAATAAATAGCATATTTAGAAAATATGTTTGAAGAGCTAAAAGTAAAATGAAAGCTATAAATAAGAAAATAAAGGGAACTATATAACCTCAAAATAGTAAAAGCTTTAAGATACAAAATGCAAAATCCATAAAGGAAAAAAGATGAGTAAATTTAATAAAACATCAAAATGTTAGAGTTCTGACAACAAAAGATATCTTTAAGAAAAGTAACATAAAATACTGAGAGAACATTTTTCTTTTCCATATATAACAAAGAATTTTTCTTTATATGGATCCTACAGGTCAGAAATAAGAAAACAGTTTAACAGAAAAGTCAGCAAAATACATGAATAGGTGGGTCTCAGAAGAGGAAATATATATGGACAATACACACGTGAAAAGATGTGCCACTTTTCTAGAAATTGAGGAAATACAAAATGAAACAATTTTGAGATAGTTTTTTTTGTCTGTGAGATTATAAAAAATTTAAATGATTGATAATATCAGGTGTTAAGTATGGGAATAGGTTTTTATCACACACTGTTAGATATAAATACATATAACCATTTAGGAGGCCAGTTATAATTTAAAATGTGTATATCCTTTTACTTAACAATTCTGTTTCTTGGTATCTCTCCTAGAAAATTATTTGCATATGTGTGAGAAAAGGCATCTCAAAGGATTTTTACTGTATCATTATTTGTACTAGTGAAATCTAAATATCAACAAGGAAATGGTTAGCTAAACAGTGGTACATTCATATTGAGGCATTCTGTGCAAATGGTTCTAAGTAATTACATATTTCATGGAAAAGTCAAGACATACTGTCACATGGTTTAAAAATGTTTCAGATTAGGGGCCGGCCCGTGGCTCACTCGGGAGAGTGCAGTGCTGATAACACCAAGGCCATGAGTTCGGATCCTACATAGGGATGGCTAGTTCGCTCAATGGGTGAGCGTGGTGCTGACAACACCAAGCCGAGGGTTAAGATCCCCTTACCGGTCATCTTTAAAAAAAAAAAAAATGTTTCAGATTAATGCCTACAAAATGATATGATTTGAAAAAAAAAAAAAAAAATGTTTCAGATTAATGCCTACAAAATGATATGATTTGAAAAAAAAAAAAAAAAATGTTTCAGATTAATGCCTACAAAATGATATGATTTGAAAAAAAAAAAAAAAAATGTTTCAGATTAATGCCTACAAAATGATATGATTTGAAAAAAAAAAAAAAAAATGTTTCAGATTAATGCCTACAAAATGATATGATTTGAAAAAAAAAAAAAAAAATGTTTCAGATTAATGCCTACAAAATGATATGATTTGAAAAAAAAAAAAAAAAATGTTTCAGATTAATGCCTAAAAAATGATATGATTTGTAAAAAAAAAAAAAAAAAAAAAAACATGTTTCAGATTAATGCCTACAAAATGATATGATCTGTATAAAAAAGAAAAAAAACTCTACATAACATTAATAACTAAATTACTTCTCAGGAGTGATACAGTAGTTTTAAATGGTCTGCTTTTGCAGTCAGATGCATTTGATCTATTGATGGAAGTTTTATTTTCCACAGGTGAGAAGCCTCTTCCTCTTAAAACAGCATCGCAAAAAAAGAGGAGTTATGGCAATGCATTTAATCATCCCAGTGCTGTATGCTTACCAGAGAGTGATTCTTCAGCCACCAGCATTGATCCAAAAGAAGATCACAATTACAGTGCAAGTAGCATGGCAACACAGCGTTGTGCATCCAGGTCTAGCGTGTCTTCCCTGTCTTCTGTGGATGAGGTATATGAATTTATCCCAAAGAGCAGCCATGTGGGAAGTGATGGCAGTGAAGGATTTCATAGTGAAGAAGACACAGACATTGATTACGAAGATGATCCTCTTGGAGACAGTGGCTATGCATCACAGGCTTGTGTAGATACCTCTAAAAAAGGGCAGCCAGGCAAAAAGATGCGAAAACAGTCATGTCAAGAAATTGATGAGGAGCTCAAAGAGGCAGCTGGATCTCTGCTCCACCTTGCTGGAATTCGTACATGTCTAGGTTCCCTAATAAGTACTGCAAAGACACAAAATCAAAAGCAACGGAAAAAATAGATACTTATTAGTGTGAAATTATATTAAAGTGTGGCAATACTCTTCTTAATTCTTTACAAGGGATATCAAAGCCATAATGGGACTTCTTTAGTTTTAGAATGGGGGAGGGGTGCTAATTACTTGTTTCTTTCAAACCCTTATTATTATTATTATTTTTAATTTTTATTAAATAATTGCTGTTAGGATCATGCCCAATCATAAATGTATGATACGAAGTCCTAAAAGCATACTTTTTGTGATGTGTCTCCAAGATTTGGACATTTTTGTATTAGAAAATCCTTGGCCTCTGTCTTAAACTTGTAGGAAAAATCTTTTCTTCTCTTGATAAGTCAAAGTGTAAGATTTGGCAACTCCATAATTTTTTTTTTCATTTTCTTTTCAATCTGTAATTAACTATAGTTACTGATCCAGCTAGAAATTTTACTGATGTCTTTGTCATATACATCTGTCCTGACACACAATCCAGTAGGATAAGATTTGGATTTTTGTCTTAATTTTTGTTTTTAAATATTTTTTTGTTGTGGCATGAGCAGAATCAAAATATAAATTGGGAAAGATCCTAGATGTCTGGAAAGTTCCTTTTGGTTATGTACATACAGAATACAACAGAAAGTTCTAAGATTTAGAAAAGGCAATTTTGTGGTGTGATTGATCTAAGAACACTTCAATTCCTATTACGATGGTTTCTTTGAAATGTTACTTCACAGATACTGCATAGCGTTTACTGGGGCCTTCTGCTTTTTTCCCAAAGTGCTTTGCAACCATTGTTTAAGTTTTAGCCACTACCTATCTTGCTTAGAAATTATCCAGTGAGAAGATACAGCCACAGAATATGTTACGGAGTAACACCCATTTTGACACACTTTTGCAATAAGAATCTTTCATTTGCTTGCTAAGTGTATTGCATTTGGAGAGTCTTGTAATAGGAGTGAAATGGAATAAAACATCTTGAATACTTATTACTTATGTCATCATAAGTAAAGGTAGGTCATTTAGGGAAGAATTTCTCCCCAACCTTTGTACAAATTAAATTTGTATGTATACCAAATTAAATTTTAAAACATTTAATGCAACTATAGAGACAAAATATCTTCATAGATTTGAAATACCAAATTAAATTTTAAAACATTTAATGCAACTATAGAGACAAAATATCTTCATAGATTTTTAAATTGTATAAAATTAGATCTTATACTATACATTCTTTTGAGGAGGTAGTGTAAAACCTATATGTGCCATTAATCCTTGCTAAAAGATTTTATATTACTGTTCCAAAAGTGAATTGACTAAGGTATTTTAAGTATTTGAGCAAGTCTCCTTGTATGAGACAGTTTTTCATATCATTCGTGAAGTTTGAATACATTATTCAGAAAGAACAAGGGATACTAATAAACTAAACTTATTCCCTATATATATTTTTTACAGTGGTGGAAGCAACTTTCCAAAAGTTCAATCTTAGCTTATGTTATACCCTATGTCATAGACAATGACCTTGTTTTTATTTTTCTAATAACTTATAGGTGTACACACACACACACAGGCCCTGATGTTGGTTTGCTGCTTTTCAGCTGTTTCTATGACTATCAAGCATTTTCATGGATTTTTTTTTTTTATGAGACAAGTATTTTTATTTTAACTTCTAAATTTTATTTGGGCAAAACCGTCAAATGAGAAGAATGATAACAAAAACATCTTTTTCAATGGAAAGAGTTTAAGCCAGGTATAACAGCATAAATATTCTCTGTCCTGTTTCCTTGTTAATTGTAATTGAACCTGGGTAGCCACATTAATCAAATTGGTGCTATCAAAATGTAGTAATTTTTAAATTTGTTGATAATGAAAAATAGCCCTTAAGCATGCAAGATGAGGTATTTGGATTTTTTTCTTCTTTATATATGTCACATATATAGAAAATGGCAAAATTAAGTTTACACCATTTACTGTGGACAGTGAATAAAACATCAAAAAAAATGCTTTTACTATAATATAAATAGTAAAGAGATTATAGAAATCATTTTGATAACAATAATTTAAGCTATTCACCATGGCACTCTGGATAGACCGTAACAGTGTTTCAGTGATCTGGTTCCATTTTATTTTGTCACTGAAATTCTGTACCACAAATGTTCTTCCTGGTTCCTGGCCATTAGATCATTACTCTTTATAAGTAAAGGAAAATGATCTAAGATAAGGAGGTGGGGAGGTTATTCCCAGCTCTAATAGGGATCGTCACAGTTACTTTGTCTTAATATATGTAACAATAACCCTTTTGTTTTCTCTCCCTCTTCATGTGCTCCTCCCTCAAATTTAAATATTTGTTACATTCATCACTAGCAAGGATGACAAACACTTGTGCTCCAAAAGCTAACGGAAAAGATTCAACACAATATTTTACACTTAATTCTTGTACAGAATTCAGTGTATCACTTTCCATTTGCTAATGTCCCAAGTCAGTTATTTTCAAGGGGAAGAAACTTTTAATTATATTCTCCTATTTACTTCTGTAGAAGTTGATTCTCATTCCTCAGGAGTGTTGAGATAGAAAGGTGGCTAATAAGCACCCAATTAAAGCAAGTCATTCCAAGTCCTATGGACTGGAAATTATATTACCAATAATATATTAATAACAAATTTTACTGTTATAAAAACAACTTGGAAACCCCAAAGAGATTACATACTTTCCAACATATTCTAAAACTGTGACTTAAGCTGACATACAATTTGCCTTACATCCAACTAGTATAAATTTTGTTGCAATCCATTCCAGTTAATATATCCCTAGTAAAAGTTTTGACTTGGCACAATTAATCTTCATCTTTCACATGCCAAATAGAACCAGTATTTTTTGAATATGTATTTTTGAAATTTATTTGTGCAATATATTATTAAATTAGTTAATATTTTATTTTACTTTTCAAATTCAGAGAAAGAAAAGTTTACCTGTATTTGTGGAAAAGCCAACTATTGGTGGATCACCTCCCTTTTTCCACCTTTGAGCCTTTTCTGTCCTCATAGCCAGCATGACTTCTTTTAACTTAGATTCCTTCGTATGTATTAAAGTTTAGTATATATATATTTTCTCTTTTGCTGTTTTCTGAGGCATTATGTAAAGGGTTCATAGTAGATGGTCAGTTAAATATGTCAGCACAAATTCAAAGCTAGAGAAAGGGTTAAGGAGGGAATGTATGTGTCTTAGTAGACCAGGAGGCCTTTCTCAGTAATTTTTATGCAATAGATGTGAATACTTCACAAAGCTGTAAAGACTGTTGTCTTAAATACTACAGTAATTTAACACCCTTTTGTGAAGATCATAACATTTAATTAAGAAACTTTGAGGCTTTCTGGTTTACATATATTTTATAGTTTTTTGTTAGTTTGAAATGTGTAAGCTTTGATTTAAACAAAGTTTACTTTAATATGTTAATGATGTAGTCAAAATATTTATTGAAAGGCAAAGCAGAGTATTTTAATGTTATACCTGCCATTTTTCTTTAAAGCACATTTTTTCATCTAACTGCCAGTGCCATTGTTAAAACTTGTTTTTAAAATTGTTGTACGTTTCTTATTAAACTAAGTGTTTAAAGTATTATGTTACCATCATATAGTGTATAAAAATGTATAATTGCCAATTCATTGTAACTATTATTTATTTTTAAGTGAAGGTGTAAGAATGCTTTCTGATTCAAGAAATGTTATTACACTTTCCTTGTCCTCTTTTCTGAAGTAGCATAAAAATTGTCCTGAGTTTGGGTTATAACTGCCAGTAGATGACCAGTCACAAGTGAACCACTTCTCAGTTGCCAGTCTTTGCTCATATTAAAAACAACTTACAAATGTTTAGTTTTTGTATCTAATCTGATATTAAAATGTTTATAAAGTTTATTTTTACCAAAGAGATGCAATTCTTTATGATAAAGTACTGCAGAATAAACTTTGTTTTATAACATTTTTGTACTTTCTCTGTTCTTTTGCAGGGGGGTAGTGTGTATGTAGGTGGCTCATACATCTACACATACATACTTTCCATTGTGGTATTACAAAGTTGGAGTCATACAGATGAAAAATAGTTTCAATTTCTGAATTTTTAAAAATCTGTTTTTTTTAAAGTATTGATTTCCCTGGTTTTCGATGTCATCTTAATCATTGAAAGCTAAAATAGTATTAAATGATTCCCTCCCTAAAGTTGAGCTTCTTTTCCTATTCATTTATATATATGAGATATACTAGAAAAATGGAGTATAATATGAAATTAAGATTATTTCTAAGTACAGAGGTGTTACTTCAAAAATATCAATAATACCATTTTAAAAAATTGGAGTATTAGTATGTTGCTTATAACAAAATACCCAAAACTGGGAGATTTATAAAGAAAAATTTATGATTTACGGTTTCTGAGGCTTGGAAGTCCAGAGTCCATCTGGTGGTGGCAACAATGACCCAGTGGTCTCACATTGCTAGATGGTGGATCGGAGAGACCAGAGCAGAGACAGACTCTCTTCATTTAAAGCCCTCAGAACCACACACCTGACCACCATTTTTAATCCATTCACTAATGCACGGTCCTACAATCCAATCCCCTCTTCAAGGCTGCACCTTTCAATTATCATAATAGGATTTTCCACTCTCTTAACAGCCACAGAGGGGGCCAAGTTTCTAACACATAAAATTGAGATGACACAATTCAAGCTTCAGGGAGTTTGGGGGGATATAATCCACTACATTCTGCCCCTGACTCCCCAAACTCATGTCCTTTTCACATGCAAATGCATTCATTTCATCCCCAAAGTCTTAACTTGTTTCAACTCAAGAGTCCAAAGTTCAGAGTCCCATCGGTGAAATCAATACAAGTTATCTACTTCCAAGATACAATGGTGGGACAAACATAGGGTACCTATTCCCATTCCAAAAGGGAGAAATAGGTCAAAAGAAAGGGGTAACAGGCCCAAACAAGTCTGAAACCCAGCAGGACATGCACTGAATCTTAAAGCTGGTGAATCTTGTAACGACTCCAAGTTCAATGTCCTCTGCACACTGGTGTGGGGGGTGGGTCCCCAAGTCCTTTGGCAGCTCCACTTCTGTGGCTTTCCTGGTCTTAGGTGATGCTTCAGATCTCACAGGTTGGGTCGCACCCTGGTAGCTCCACAGGTCTGGGGTCTCCATGGTGGTCCCACTCTCATGGCCCTACTAGACATGGTGCTGATGGGGTTTCTCTACTGCATTTCTGCTCGGCATTGCTCTAGTGAAGGTTGTCTGTGATGATTCCACCCCTGTGATAGATTTCTTCCTGGGCCCCCAGACTTTTCCATACATTTGAAATTGGGGTGGAGGCTCCTAAGCCTCCACAGCTCTAGCATTCTGCAAGCCTGCAGACCTAACACCACGTGGATGCAGCCAAGGCTTCCTGCTTGTATTTTCCAAAGCTGCACGTCTAGCCACACCTGGGGCCAATTTAGCCACAGCTGGAGCAGCCAGAGCAGCTGGGGTGCTGGTGCTGGAAGCTGGAAGCAGCTTCAGCTGGGGTGCTGGTGCTGGAAGCAGCTTCCCAAGGTGGTTCTGAGCAGTGAGACTGTGGAGGGTGCCTCAGGCCTGTTCCCCAAGACCATTTTGTCTTCCTAGGTCTTTGGGCCTGAAATGGAAGGATTGGCCCCAGAGGCTTCTGCAATGCCTTCAAGGCCCTTTCCCCCTTCTCTTGATAATCCCTTCTTTCTACTAATCTTCTTAGCTAATGTTCATGGGGGTGCACCACTACATGCTCTGCTTCTCTACCACATACATGGCCAGGCTGCAAATTTTCTAAATTTTCACACTCTGATTCCCTTTTAAATTCTGGCTTTATGTCATGACTTTGCTGTCCTAACTCAGCAAAGTTGAGTTGTTACAAGTAGCCATGCAGCTTCCTTAATGCTTTGCTGCTTAGAAATTTCTTCAGCCAAATGCTCTGGTTCACAACTCCTAAGTTCCGACTTCCACAAAGTCCTAGGGCATGGACAGAATGTAGCTAAGCTCTTTGCCAGTTCACAGCAAGAGTGATCTTTGCCCCAGTTTCCAATAAACTCCGTATTTCTATCTGAGATCTCCCTGGAATGGTCTTCACAGTCCATATTTCTATCAGCATTCTGCTCACCACCACGTAACCAGTCTCTAAGACATTCCAAACTTTCCCTGGTCTTTTTTTTTTTAAGATGACCAGTAAGAGGATCTTAACCCTTGGTGTTGTCAGCACCGCGCTCTCCCAAGTGAGCGACTATCGGCCATCCCTATATGAGATCCAAACCCATGGCCTTGGTGTCATCAGCACCACATTCTCCTGAGTGAGCCATGGGTCAGCCCCTCCCTGGTCTTTTTGTCTTCCTCTGAATCCTCCAAACTCCCCCAACCTTTGCCTAACACCCAGTTACATAGCTGTTTCCACATTTTCAAGTATCTGTTGTAAGCAACACCCCACTTCTCTGGTACCGATTTTCTGTATTAGTCCATTTTGTGTTTCTATAACAGAATACCTGGAGCTGGGTAATTTATAAAGAAAATGAAATTTATTGCTTACAGTTTCTGAGGCTGGAAAGTCCAAAGTCCATCTGGTGGTGGTGAGAGTGACCTAGGAGTCTCACATTGCAAGATGTTGGAAGCAGAGAGCAAATAGAAATACTCTCTTCTTTTAAAACTCTCAGAACTGTGCCCCTGACCACCATTTTTAATCCATTCAGTACTGCATGGTCCTACAATCAAGTCACCTTCAAGGCCACACCTATCAATTATCATAATAGGATTTCCCACTCTCTTACCAGCCACAGAGGGGGTCAAGTTTCTAATACATAAAACTTGGGTGACAATTCAAGGTCAGGGAGTTTGGGGGGCACATAATTCAATCCACTACAGGTATTCTCCAAAATAACCTACAGGTTCAATGCAATCCTGATCAAAATACCAATGACATTGATTACAGAAGTAGAAAATACAATCCTAACATTCATATGGAACTACAAAAGACCCCAAATAGCCAAAGCAATCCTGAGCATTAAAAAAAAAAAAAGCCAGAGGCATAACACTACCTTACTTCAAACTATACTATAAAGCTATAGTAACCAAAACAGCATGGTGCTGGCATGAAAACAAACCAATGGAACAGAATAGAGAACCCAGAAATCAACCCACTTACAGCCAACTGATCTTTGACAAAGGCAACAAGAACATACACTGGGGAGAAGACTGCTTCTTCAATAAATGGTGCTGGAAAAACTGGAAATCCATATGTAGAAAAACGAAACGACCCATACCTCTCACCATATTCCAAAATCAATTCAAAATGGGCAAAGACTTAAATTAAGACCTGAAACTATAAATATCCTAAAAGAAAACATAGGGGAAACACTTCAGGATATAGGACTGGGCAAAGACTTTGTGAATATGACTCAAAAAGCACAGGCAACAAAAGAGAAAATAAACAAATGGGATTATTTTAAACTAAAAAGCTGCACAGCAAAAGAAACAATTAACAGAATGAAAAAACAACCTACAGAATGGGAGAAAATATTTGCAAACTATGCATCTGACAAGGGATTAAATATCCAGAATATAAAAAGAACTCAACAGTAAAACCCACTTAAAAAATGGGCAAAGGAGCTGAATAGACATTTCTTATATGAAGATATACAAATGGCCAACAGACACATGAAAAAATGCTCAACATCACTCAGCATCAGGGAAATGAAAATCAAAACCACACTGAGATATCATCTGACCCCAGTTAAATGGGCTGTTATCAAAAAGACAATAACAAATGCTGGTGAGGATGTGGAGAAAGGGGAACCCTCCTACACTGTTGGTGGGACTGTAAATTAGTGGAGCCATTATAGAAAACAGTATGGAGTTTCCTCAAACAACTACAGATAGAACTGCCATTGTATATACCCAAAGGAATGGAAATCATCATGTTGAAAGAATACCTGCCCTTCCATATTTGTTGCAGTCTTATTTACAATAGCCAAGAGTTGGAATCAACCTAAATGCCGTTGACAGATGACTGGATAAGGAAAACATGGTATATATATATATACTCGATGGAATAATACTGTGCCATAAAAAAGAATGAAATTCTGCCACTCACAGCAACATGGATGAACTTAGAGAAAATTATGTTAAGTGAAATAAGCCAGGAACAGAAAGAGAAGGAAGGAAGCAAGGTAGGAAGGAGAGAGAAACAATCACAATAATATATTAACTTAAAAAAAAAAAGAAAGAAACCAGAACTGCAGTTATTAGAGATTAGATGTGGGATAGGGGGACAGTGAGGGAGGTTACTGAGAAACTAGTTAAGGGTCACAAAGACTGATTACGTTTTGTAAACATGAGTATACTAATTGTCCTGATTTGATCACCACATTTTGTACAGATGTATTGATATTGAATTTTGTACCCCACAAATATATAATCAATTATCTTTCGATAAAAAAGCTGTCCAAAAAAAAAAAATGTACAGCCAAGCTGACAGCTTAAACTGTTCCTCATCTGTAAAGTGGGGAAAATACAACCTGCTTTAAAGTGTGATATGGGGCTGGCCCACGGCTCACTCGGAAGAGTGTAGTGCTGATAACACCAAGGCCATGGGTTCGGATCCCATATAGGGATGGCCGGTTCGCTCACTGGGTGAGCGTGGTGCTGACAACACCAAGTCAAGGGTTAAGATCCCCTTACAGGTCATCTTTTTAAAAATTTCTAAAAATTAAAATAGGGCCAGCCCATGGCTCACTCAGGAGAGTGCGGTGCTGATAACACCAAGGCCACGGGTTCGGATCCCATATAGGGATGGCCGGTTGGCTCACTGGGTGAGCGTGGTGCTGACAACACCAAGTCAAGGGTTAAGATCCCCTTACCGGTCATCTTTAAAAAATAAATAAATAAATGAAGTGTGATATGAAGACAAGTTAAAATAATATAAAATGTGACTAAATGAAATAATATGAATAAATAAAATAATAAACAAAAATAATTGGGGTATTCATTATAAAATGTAGTAATCTACAAGCAACGTTTTGATCTTAAGTTCCCAACCCCCTTGAAGTTTTGCACTGGTAACTTAAATAGTATTTTCTACATTGAGCTATTTATTTAAATGAGTCAAATGAAATAGCCATATTAATTTCAAACTATGTCCACCTTTTCTGCTCTCTGCCTTCCAAGGCATCCCTTTGAAATGCAGTATCTTTTTTTTTTAAAGATGACTGGTAAGGGGATCTTAACCCTTGACTTGGTGTTGTCAGCACCACGCTCACCCAGTGAGCCAACCGGCCATCCCTATATGGGATCCGAACCCGTGGCCTTGGTGTTATCAGCACCACAGTCTCCCAAGTGAGCCATGCGCTGGCCATGAAATACAGTATCATTTATTTTATTTATTTATTTATTTTTTTAAAAGATGACCGGTAAGGGGATCTTAACCCTTGACTTGGTGTTGTCAGCACCACGCTCACCCAGTGAGCCAACCGGCCATCCCTATATGGGATCCGAACCCGTGGCCTTGGTGTTATCAGCACCACAGTCTCCCAAGTGAGCCATGCGCTGGCCATGAAATACAGTATCATTTATTTTATTTATTTATTTATTTTTTTAAAAGAT
>NW_007729993.1:204914-212323 GCF_000696425.1 Galeopterus variegatus
TTTTTTTTTTTTTTTTTTTTTTTTTTTTGTCCTTTTTGAGACTGGCTGCACTGCGCTCAGCCAATGAGCGCACTGGTCATCCCCACATAGGATCCGAACCCGCGGCGGGAGCGCTGCTGTGCTCCCAGCGCCGCACTCTCCCGAGTGCGCCACAGGCTCGGCTACAGTATCATTTAAAAATCATAACCATTTGGGGTCCATGTGTTTGTTTCTTAAGAATTTTATTCTTCCCGTTCACCATTTTCTAGATCATACTAGTTCTGAGAGGAAAATATATTTATATGTATTTTTAGAAAAATAATTTTATTACAAAACCATGGGTTAAAAATACATTTTAGTCTTTTCCTCAAGAATCTCATGACTTACTAATTTGATAGTTAATTTTTTTTTTCTTTGGTGGCTGGCCGCTATGGGGATCCAAACCCTTGACTTTGGTGTCTCAAGGCTATGCTCTAACCAGCTGAGGTAACTGGCCAGCCTGGTAGTTAATTTTTTAAAACATGGAAATAAAGCTATTATGAAGTACACAAAAACTTAGATTTAAAATCATTGAAAATCCTTAAGAATGAAAACAATGTTTAATCTTAAAAATAGTATTATGTTCCATGAAATTTTAAACAGAGGAATGTTCAGCAGCTGTCAATTGAAAATTAAAATAGCTGTATGCTATACAGAGAATATAACTCATATTTAAGGACAGTTTGTGTTCCAAAAGTTTGTGTACAGATCTGTTGAAAAAGGAGCATTTTTTAATGAACTTCAAGGAAAGCTATAAAAGCTTGTTTAGTTCCTAATGTAGTGGATAAGCAACAATCCCTTAACTGAAAGTGATTCTTCCACAAAATTTTTGTATAAGTAGATTTATTTTCATTGTAGACTTTCCTCAACCTTGATGATCTTTATTAATTAACTTATTTTTTGGTGGCTGACTGGTACAGGCTCCAAACCCGTGACCTGACCTTGGTGCCATAAGGCTGCGCTCTAACAAACGGAGCTGACTGGCCAACCCTCTCAATCTTGAAATGTTGGTTCAAGTATAGTCATGCTTCACTTGATGGGAATACGTCCTGAGAAATGTGTCATCAGGCGATCTCACCATCGTGCGAAAGCGTAATATGAAAGGAAATAGCAATGAATTTTTCTATTATCTACACTGGCCACTTTGCATGAGTGTGGGCCTTCTAATAGTGTTGCTAAACCCCTCTGTGCCTCACTTTCCTCATCTGTTAAATGGGGATTAGAATAATACCACTTCCACAAATTATGAAAATTAACTTACAGGTAGGGATTGTGCCTGGCACTCAGCAAGCATTTAGTAGTGATGGTTAGCTGTTATTAGCTGTTATTTTGCTATGGGGATGGGTGAGAATCATTTAAAAATGCAAGAATTCTTTTTTTTTTTTAAAGATGACCGGTGAGGGGATCTTAACCCTTGACTTGGTGTTGTCAGCATCACGCTCAGCCAGCGAGCTAACCGGCCATCCCTACATGGAATCTGAACCCGGGGCCTTGGTGTTATCAGCACCGCACTCTCCTGAGTGAGCCACGGGCCGGCCCTAAAAATGCAAGAATTCTAAAGAGGACAACAGTCCTTTCAGTTGGGGTCAAACCTAATGTGTCAAAGGCTTGGCTTTCTACCTTAAAGGTCTGAATTACCTTTGTGAAGGTTGCCTCATTGGTAAGATAGGCACTCTTCCTTAACATACTTTGTAGTAGGTTTGTGTTTTAGTCCATTTTGTGTTGCTATAACAGAAATACCTGAGACTGGGTAATTTATAAGGAAAAGAAGTTTATTTGGCTTGCAATTCTGGGACAGCTGCGTCTGGCACAGGCCCCAGGCTGCTTCTACTCATGGCGGAAAGTGGCAGGCAGCCGGCGGGTACAAGCAGATCACATGGCGACAGGAAGCAAGAGAGAGGAAGCAAGAGAGAGAGAGAAGGTTCCAGGGTCTTTTAAAGTAACGAGCTCTCACGGGAACTAATAGAGCAAGAACTCACTCATTAATCCCCCCTCCCCCAGGGAGAGCATTAATCCACTCATGGGGGATCCACCCCCATGACTCAATCAGTTTCCAACACTGCCACATTGGGGATCAAATTTCCACATGAGTTTTGGAGGGGACAACACATCCAAACTCCATCAGTTTGTTTACACCAACATCACCACAAACATGTGAGTAATGTATTATACTACAATGTTATTATAGCTATGACATCACTAGGCGATAGAAATTTTTCAACTCCATTATAGTCTTATGGGACCACCATGGGACCACCACTGTACATTCAGTACGTCTTTGACCAGAACACTGTTGTGCAGTGCAGGATTGTGAATATTTACAAGTCAATCTTGTTGGGAAAATTTAATAAAAGAGGAAGGAAATTTTTTTTTCCTTTTTTGTCTTTTTTCGTGCCCTGGCAACGGATCGCAACCCTCAGTGTTGCCCCCACACCTCGCTCAGCCAGTGAGCGGCCGGTCTGTATGTGGGATCCGAACCCTGGGCGGGAGCGCTGCCGCACTTCCCAAGCGGCGCACTGTAGCAGTGCGCCACCTGGCCGGCCCATAAAAGAGGAAGGAAATTTTGACACATGCTACAACATAGATGAAATTTAAGGACACTATGCTATGTGAAATAAGCCAGTCACAAAAAGACAAACACTGTATGATTCCATTTATATGAGGTACCTACAGTAGTCAGACGAATAGAGACCAAGTAGAAGAGTGGCTGGGGGGAGGAGGAAATGGGGAGTTATTTAACGGGCATGGAGTTTGAGTTTTGCAAGATGAAAAGAGTTCTAGAGATTGCATGCACAGCAATGTGAATGTACTTAACAGTACTGAACTGTACACTTAAAAATGGTTAGGTGAAGGCCGGCCCGTGGCTCACTCGGGAGAGTGAGGTTCTGATAACACCAAGACCACGGGTTCGGATCCTATATAGGGATGGCCGCTTTGCTCACTGGCTGAGCGTGGTGCTGACAACACCAAGCCGAGGGTTGAGATCCCCTTACCAGTCATCTTTAAAAAAAAAAAAAAAAAAAAGGTTAGGTGAGTAAATTTTGTGTGTATTTTACCACAATTTAAAAAAAAGAAATGAGCTATCAAGCAATGAAAAGACATGGAGGAGACTAAAATGCATGTTACTAAGTGAAAGAAGTCAGTCTAAAAAGGCTACATATTGTGATTTCAACTATATGACATTCTGGAAAAAGCAAAACTATGGAGACAGTAAAAAGAGCAGTAGTTGCCAGGGGTTCAGTGCGGTGGATGGAGGGAGAGATGACTATGTTGCAGCATAGGGGATTTTCAGGGCAGTGAAACTACTCTGTATGATACTCTAATGGTGGATACATGTCATACATTTACCAAAACCCATAGAATGTACCACACAAAGAGTGAACCCTAATGTAAACTATGGATTTTAGTTAATAATAATGTATTAATATTGGCTCATCAATTGTAACACTAACGCAAGGGTCGGAGGCAGGAAGGGTGTATAATGGGAACTGTTGTACTTTAAATTTTTCTTCCATTAAATTTTTCTTCAAATCTAAAACTGCTCTAAAGGGCCGGCCCGTGGCTCACTCAGGAGAGTGCGGTGCTGATAACACCAAGGCCACGGGTTCGGATCCCATATAGGGATGGCCGGTTGGCTCACTGGGTGAGCATGGTGCTGACAACACCAAGTCAAGGGTTAAGATCCCCTTACCGGTCATCTTTTAAAAAAAATAAAAATAAAAATAAATAAATAATAAAACTGCTCTAAAAAATAGTCTACTAATTTAAAAACAAAATAAAACCAAAAAACCCTACCAACTGCCAACTGGAAGAGCTCCCAATGGCCAAAGCTGGCACAACTTGAGCACCAAAATAAATAAATTAGTGTTGAATTTTATCCCAGTGTATAAAATAAGTATTCATGAGTTCGTATAGATAAAAATACATGATCAAATAAATAAATGAGGGAGAAAAGACAAATCTCCCATGCAGAAGAATTCCAAATAAGTAATGCAGCTATTTACCCTAAAGGAGGGGAGGCAAAGCTTCCCATTTCTTAAGTGTGAGCTGTGCATAATAACTTCCCTCCGAAGAGTTTATTATGGAAGGGAGGGGTGGGGGTGAGTACCTTTACAGTGAAGAAACCTGACGAACACTCTTCAGCCATCATCAGTCATGCAACATCAACACCAGCCATCATAAATCATGTTGATAGTATGTACCCTTGATATGATATAAAAATAGACTTTACCTCTGTGATCTTTCTCCCCAAACCCATAGTCTAATCTTGAAAAAAAAAAAAAGACAAATTCTAATAATTTGTCATCCTACATTATGCCTGATCAGTAGTCCTCAAAACTGTCAATGTCATCTAAAACAATGAAAGTCTGAGAGACTTTCACAGCCAAGGGGAGCCTAAAGAGACATGACAACTAAAGGTGATGTATCCTGGACGGGGTCCTGGAACAGAAAAAGGACATTAGGTAAAAAACTAAGAATATCTGAATACAGTATGAACTTTTGTTAATGATAATGTATTAATAGCAGTTCATTAATTGTAAGAAATGCACCATACTAATGTAAGAGGTTAGTAATAGGGAAACAGTGTGCAAGGCAGAGGGTATATGGGAAGTATCTGCACCATTTGCTTAATTTTTCTGTAAATCTAAAATAGTTCTAAAAAAATAAGGTATATTTTTAAAAAACAAAAACAAACTTTATTTATTTATTTATTTTTAAAGATGACCAGTAAAGGGAACTTAACCTTTGACTTGGCGTTGTCAGCACCACGCTCTCCCAAGTGAGCCAACCGGCAATCCCTATATAGGGATCTGAACCCGTGGCCTTGGTGTTATCAGCACCACACTCTCCTGAGTGAGCCACGGGCTGGCCCCTCAAAAACAAACTCCAAGCCCAGAAAGAAAAACTCCAAGCCCACATGGCTTCACTGGTGAATTATGTTAATTTTCTAAGGAAGAAATATAACCATTCTTACCCAAACTCGTTAAAAAACAAAAAAGAGGACAAGGGGAAATTTTGCAACTCATTCTATGAGGCTAGCATTAACCCAAAACTAAACCCAGGTAAAGACATTACAAGAAAAAACAACAGAACAATACATCTCATAAATACAGACACAAAAATTCTTAACAAAATATAATCAAATCAAATTTCGTAATATACATCATGACCAATGAAGAATGCAACGTTGGTTCAACATTTGAAAATCAATCAATATATTTTCACCATCTCAACAGATGCAAGAAGAAAAAAACATATGACCACTTCAATAAATGCAGAAAAGCATTAACAAAATTCAATACATTTCATGATAAAAATTTTAAGCAAACTAGGAATTAGGAAGGTTCTTTGATGGAGGACAATTCTCTAAGGATGTCTTACTCTTATTTTTTTTTTTTTGGCAATTTTTTCTATTGTTGTAAAATATACCTAACATGAAATTTACCATTTTTAAGTGTACAGTTCAGTGGCATTAGGTACATTCACCATGTCATGCAAACATCACCACCATCCATTTCCAGAACTTTTTTGTCATCCCAAACAGAAACTCTGTATTCATTAAACTATAACTCCCCTTTCCCCCTTTTTCTCAGCGCCTGGTAACCTCTATTCTACTGTCTATCTCCATGAATTTGCCTATTCTATGTGCCTCATATAAGTGAATCAGACAGTAATCTTCTTTTGTGTCTGGCTCATTTTCATGGAGTAGCATAATGATTTCAAGTTTCATTTACATGATGTTTCAGAATTTCATTCCTTTTTAAGGCTCAATAATATTCCATTGTATGTATACACCATATTTTGTTTATCCATTCATCTGTTGACGAACATTTGGGTTGTTTTCACCTTTTTTGGGCTCATGTGAACATTAGTATACAAGTATCTGAGTCTCTGCTTTAAATTCTTTTGAAAGTATACCTAGATGTAGAATTGCTGAATCATATGATAATTCTCTAACTTTCTGAGGAACTGTCGAACTCTCTTCCACAGTGGCTGCACCCTTTATATTACCACCAGCAATGCATAAGTGTTCCACTTTTTCCATATCCTCTCCAATACTTATTTTATGGTTTGTTTGTTTTTTTCACAATAAACATCCTAATGGGTGTAAAGTAGGGTGTCTCACATTTTTGCATGTTTTGCAAGCACAGGCACTGACAGTCATATGTTCCAGACTATGTTAAGAATGTTTGTACAGTAAATGGCCATGGAAGATAGAGATAGTGCCTACCTCCAGAGCAAATGGCAGATGTGTCTGCTGTCCAATATAAAAGATAATGGCTCTCTCTGAGGCAAAGGTCAGACAGGTTTGCTTGCACCTTTTATAAAATATTTGGTTTTCCTAAGCAGCATCTACCTGGGCTGCTCTACATAGCTCCATGGCAGTAATGAAGGCCAAAGTGACCACGAAGCTCATATTGCTGTGTGCTGTAAGTAATAAATGCCTTTGTCTTTGACCCAGGAGTCTCATGTCTTTTGTCAACATCCATGAAACTGTAGCAGGCTAGCTGTTTAGCTTGAAAGTAGTGTAAAAGCTCACCCCTCCTTCACAGTTCTTGACATTCTTCTGCCTGATAAAAGCTATCTATGAAAAATGTACAACTAACATCATACTGAATGGTGAGAGACTGACTGCTTCTCCCTCTAATAATGAATAAGCCAAGGATGTCCACTCTCACCACTTTTATTCAATATTGTGCTCGGGGTCCTAGCCAGTGCAATCAGGTGAAAAACTAAAAATGGAGGAGGAGGAGAAATAAAGGGCATATAGTTTGGAAAGAAAGAAATAAAACCACCTTTATTTACAGACAACATGACTGTGTATGTAAAAAATCCTAAGGAATCTACAAAAGGCTAGTAGAACTAAACTAAAGCTAGCAATGTCACAGGATACTAGGACAATATTTTAAAAATCAATTGTACTTCTATATATTAGCAAACTTTTGGAAAATTAAATTTTTAAAAAAATACTATTTATAGTAGTATACAAAAAATGAAATACAAAGGGACAAATTTAACAAAATATGTGCAAGACTCATATAATGAAAACCATAAAACATTGCTGAGAGAAATTAAGATCTAAATAAATAGACAGATACACTGTGTTCATGTAAGGACAAATATTAAGATGTTAATTCGTTGCAAATTAATCTATAGATTCAATATAATCCCAATCAAAATCCTACCAGGCTTTTTTGAGGAAATTGACAAGCTGATTCTAAAATTTATATGGAAATGCAAATGACTTAGAATAGCCAAAATTATTTTGAATAAGAAAAGAAAACCACAAAATGAATTACTTTACCTGACTTTAAAATTTACTATACAAGGGTCGGCCCATGGCTCACTTGGGAGAGTGCGGTGCTGATAACACCAAGGCCACGGGTTCA
>NW_007729994.1:0-477 GCF_000696425.1 Galeopterus variegatus
TCTGTCCAGTTCTTCCTTTTATGTCTCTCATTCATATTACTTAAAAACAAGGAAAATAAAAGCCAACTAGGCTTATGATTTGATATTTTGATAGCCATTTAAAAACAGGTTCTCACCTGCTTTGAAAAGCAACTTATACATGAGGCCATGAACAGGTTAAAAGCTGGTCACCTCATTAAGGCCTTTAGCAAGTGCCAAGATCAGGTTAGGACTCAGAGATCTCATTAGTACCTTGTTTAGACACCTCCAATTTAGGAGCCAGGCAAGATAGTAATGAGGTATCTGAGTTTTAATCCACTTCTGGCTCTAGCAAAGGCAGGGTGTTTAAGGCAAATTAGGACAGGTTGTGAAAAATCCCCTTTAGACATCAGTAACTCAACACAACTATAGAAGTAGTATGATTTTAAGACTTATTGAGAATAATATTAATGCCTTCTTACCATGTTTTGGACTTAAAGCAACATGTTTTGCAGGTAT
>NW_007729994.1:2181-14452 GCF_000696425.1 Galeopterus variegatus
TTATTCCCATTTGAGAAGAGCAAAACTGTCCTAACATAACTTGACTGTCAAACTGGAGGTTTAATGAGGTAGCTATTACTTTAAAATAAAACAAATACCAAAAGCCTTTTATTTACCTCTCCTTAGAAGAAAGGAGAGAAATTAAAAGGATTAAAAATAATGGAGGGGAAATATTTCTGTTGGTATTTTCCTGGAGGCTCTATTGCAAGACCTGTAAACATGTTGCCCAATACTTGCTCACCTTGCCAAAAAGTGTAGTCTAGTTAGGAGCATACACATGCCCCAAGACTGCTTATATATGTCCATTCTGACCTAATCCTCTTATTAGTGCTTATGACTAGAACACTTCTTGTTTCCCCAGAAGTGCTTCTCCTTGTAAAATAGATACCAATAACACTGAGGTTTTCAAGTAGAGTCACAATAGGCAAAATACAATATCTTATTCGCATATTTTGAAAACTGTTATTAAACTCAAGACATTAGGTTAAGGATTGGAGAGGTCAAATTAACCTGTTCTCTCTTTGACAGATGACATCATACAATCACTAAAGCTCAGTACTGTTTATTCTATTTCATATTGTATTCAAGGTCTGCTAAATTAACATGCAGTCATTTACATTTCGTATGTAAAAACCTGTCTGTGTAGTAGTTGAAGATACACTTACACATAATTGCACATGCACAGACTGGGAATAAACAGCTTCCGTATTATTTCTGGTCTTGCTTAGCATCTGATGAAGTAAAGTTCCCTAGAACTACTTAATAGCCAAGGCCAGTAATTACAAAAGTAGTTTATAGGGAAAAAAAAGTAGTTACAAAAGTAGATTAAAATCCATATGTACTAATACATTATACAGTGCTTTTTCTACTACTTCTCCACTTTTAATTTAAACATTCATAATAAAAATCCTAAATAAAATCAAACATCAAAAATAATAATTCCTTTGTTACCAAAAAAAATAAAGACATACCAAAGTTTCCAATTTTTATTGAAATTTCATGTGTCAAAATAACCCAATAATGACAAACAGCATTTTTTGGTAGAGTCTCATGTCAGTGCATGGAGAGGGTTGATACCATTTGACTCTTCTGCCATGTTTGCCACTATAAATGTGTTATATAGAACTAAAGATACTAGTATGAAAGGACAAAGAAAAAGTAAGATAAGCTTACTTTTTTTTCAGTGTTTATTATTACAGAATGAACTGAGGGCCTCAGTCCCTTCTGACTGGAAGCAGGCAAGACAGCATGCCTGGGGTCCTAGGCAAGGAGCCAAGGGCAGTACCCCTCACCTGAAAGAAGGCAAGAGAGTACTCCAAAAACACCACTTCTGCATGGCTGCCCCACCACAGCCCCTGCCACAGCCACGGCTGCCGAAGAAGTGGCTTCATCCCATAGCAACAACCACAGCCACTGTGCAGGTGGCCCATTGGACGCTCAGCTGCATTGATATAAGGAGAGTCACCAGCAAGACTGGAAAAAGAGGATGTCTCTCTCCATAAAGCCCACTCCAGAGTAATAGAAGCCACTGCTCTCCAAGATGATCAGACATCAATGTAGAGATAGTAGAAATATGAAAACCCAAGAAAATATGACCTCCCAAAAAGAATACAGTAATTCTCAAATACCAGACCCCACAGAGCATGAAACCCTTGAAATGACTGAAAAGGAATTCCAAGCAACAATCCTAAGGAAACTCACTGAGATATGTGAAGACTCAGTTAGACAACATGATGAGATGAGGAAAAAAATCCAGGATATGAAGGAGAAAATGTACAAAGAGATTAATACCTTACAAAAGAATGTAGCAGAACTCATGGAACTGAAAGATTCAGTCAACAAAATAAAAAATACAAACAATAGCTTAAGCAGCAGACTAGAAAAAGCAGAAGAAAGAATTTCTGATCTTGAAGACAGTCTTTTCAAAATAACCCAGGTGGACCAAAAGAAAAAAGAATTTTAAAAAGTGAAGAAAATCTAAGGGAGAGGCACAAAAAACCTTTTCACCAAAATAATAACAGAAAACTTCCCAGGTATAGGGAAAGACACAGACTTTCAGACCCAGGAGGCTTAAAGATACCCCAAACAGATTCAATCCAAAAAGATCCTCTCCAAACACATTATAGTCAAACTGGCAAAGCTCAAAGACAAAGAAAGAATCTTAAAATAAGCAAGTGAAAAGTCAAGTCACCTATAAGGGAGACCCTGTCAGACTAACAGCAGATTTCTCAGCAGGAATTTTACAGGCCAGAAGAAAATGGAATGATATATTCAAAATACTAAAAGAAAAAAACTGCCAGCCAACAATACTATACCCAGCAAGGTTATCCTTCAGAAATGAGGGAAAAATAGTGTGTTTTCCAGACACACAAAAGCTGTGGGAATTCACCACCACACAACCAGTCCTACAAGAAATCCTCAAGGAAGTCCTACATCTGGAATTTAAAACACAATAATCACCCCCATGAATACACAAGAAAGAACAAAACTTACTCGTAGAACAAAACTGCAAATGAAAGAAACTAAATCTTACCACCACTAAAAGCCATAGGACAATGTTATAATGCCTCTACTTTATTTCTACTGTTAGTAATTTCAGTCTTCTCTCTTTTTTCTTGGTCAATCTACATAAAATTTTGCAAATTGTTTTGATCTTTTTAAAGAAAAAAGTTGATTATTACAAAGCCACGTGATATTTCATATTTTTAAGTGGAAGTCAACGTATTCACTGGCAAATGATCTTGTTCAATGTAACAAATTGATTATGCCAGAAGTTTTAAATTAAATTGACTACACTTAGATCAAAAAACCTCTACAAACAATATCCAGGTTCTCCGTACCATTGTGCCAATAATGCAATTTGTCCATTTATCCAAACTTTATAAAAACATCTTTTTTGATATCATACTGTATGCTTTTCTTCATACCAGAAATAAAGGTATAAGCATTACACTAAACTAGAATATAATTTGTGTTGCTATAAATAAAACTTAAACAAAAACAAAAAACCTAAAACTACTTTGTGGCTGTCAGGAATTCAAGACAAAAGACTGAAATCAGGCAATGACTTCATGGCCTAATTATGGAGTAAAATCTGCTGATAGCTACATGATTCTATTGAATTTGTCCCTCCTTGAGCAAAATTCATCCTTGTAAAATGCATCCTTGAGCATTGCCCCAATTAGCTATAAACTATGTATAACTCTGAAACAGTATTATGATTGCTTATCTATTTGATTTCCTAATTTCTTGAAGAGTGAGATCATGCCTTATTAACCTTTGTATTCAGTGGCTGGTACATAATAGGTACTTAATGTGTAGTTTTTGGTCTATTAATTAGCTAAAATCAACAAACACACACATTATATACAAACACATTATATTATACACGTGCACATACATATACAATACCAAAAAATTTACAAATCATGGGATATCCCATCAAAGGCATTGTCTCATCAGAGATTAAATTTGTGTATGTTTGTCTTTCTTAATGAGAAAAATTGCCAGCAATCTCAAGGTGCAGATGAAGACAGAAAATCACTTTAGAATTGCTGAGGAGAGCAATCATCTGAAGGAGAGTTCCAGCAGTTCTGAATATGGGGAGTGGCCCCAATGGAATGCATGTGGTTGCCAGCAAGAAAAGGAGTATGAGATTCTAGGTTTATGAAGAAGTAGCTGCTAGAAATTTGAACTGAAAGTGATGAGCACTTAGAGCTGCACCCCTGAGAGCTCATGCGTGGGTCCCTTTACCAATTAGGCTGTAAGAAGGTGGAGTCATCCTTCACAGCAGTGGACAAGCACTGTCTATCAAGACGTTTAGTAGAATGTAACAGCGAATGACAGTGAGAAACCGTAAAAAGGAGGCTTGGTCAGACTGGTATTCTCTTTTGCTGTCAGTGAAATGGAGTGAGAGCCCTTTACAACAGTCCCTAGAGATTATAGACAATCAAGACATGGATAGGATACTGAACTTCCTGCTAATAGGGCAAGTAAGTACCAAAGAAATTAATTAAAACATAAAAGAACTGTGATTGTATTTGTAACTAAAGGTATGAAGCTATTCTTATGGGAGATCAAAGTGTGTGTGTGTGTGTGTGTGTGTGTGTGTGTGTTTAGTTACTAATAGTCAGAAATATACAATTAAGCTTTACATGGCTCATTATAATTTCACTTGAAGAAAGAGGAATGATAGTTTCAAAAGTTTCTTTCTATGTCATCTCTGTGAGGAAGGCAAAAAAATTTGAAGGCGAAAAAATTTGAAGGCTAAAACGTGGGTTTTTAAAATACTGGATTCTTATTTTCTATGAGAATTGCTGAATCATCATTCAACTCCTTGAGAAACGTTTGTTTTATGCCAAAGCAGACAGGACTTTGGGAAGAAGTCTGCAGTCTTCTGGGAATCTTAATTGGGACAGAAGGGAGTTAAAGACCTTGTGCTCCTCATACATTTGACATTCCAAGAAATTTTATCATAAAACAGGAAGCAATTCATCTATGAAAATTTCCATAAAGAGAAAAGCACTTGTACTTTTTTCAGGGTTAAAAAAAAAAGTTGTCAGATTCAATGTGAAATGCACTGTGGATGAAACACACTTGACCAGGGATGGAGAGGAAGGGAGGAGAATTGGGAGCAGCAGTCAAAGGGCCCTGGAGCCTCAGAGCCTCCAGGAAGAGAATCTGATGGAGCACAGCTGCAGCCAATCTGCAGAGCTTCTCTCCAGGGGAGGGGACCGAGTGAAAATGCCAATCCAACAAAATTTTGTCATGGTGGCCAACTGCTGACTGGGAAAAACCAATACAAACTGAGATGTTTACATTAAAGAGTAAAATAATTATCTTGTATCTTATTCCCATTTTCACGTCTTGTTAATTCTGTCCTACTAAATGAGAGATAAGGGTTATATTTTTCATAGCAGGAGTTCCAAATAATTTCAGAGAAAATAAAATATTGACAATAAAATTAGTGCCTCATGGGCATCTTCCTCTAAGCAATATATGAACAGTGCTAGGTACAGGGCATATCCTCAATCAAGAGCATTTGAACTGAATAAACATAGCACTAAATATTTACTTAGTTACCTACTAAATGGCCAATAGGCTACGGTCATATCCCAACTCTGGCCACTATACTCACACAGCACTTCCAAAATATTGTCAACATTTGCTCTCATGGTAAAACACTTATTTGTTTACGGGTCTGTCTTGCAATTACAATTTGAGGCACAGGAAGATAAATTCTATGATTAAATAATTATTGTATCTCAATTAGCTTGCACAGTGTGATACACACATGGGAACTTCTCAATAAATATTTGGTGAATTTATTAAAAATTAATAAATGAATTAGTTTATTATTTATTTCTTAGTCCTGCCTTCATTGTTGTGGTTCTGTGTAAAGTTACTCAAGCTCTTTATGCCCTATTTAGAGTCATACTGACTTTCCTCACGAAAGTTTTTTGTCTGAAAATGTCCTTATTTTGCCTTCTTTCTTCTTAAAAAAAAATCAGCTTTATTAAGCTATAATTTACATATAATAAAATTCAACACTTTAAAATACACATTTCAATAAGTTTGACAAACATATACAGTTATGTAATCAAGATACAGAACATTTCTATCACTGCAAAAAGTTCCCTTATATCCTTTGCAGTTGATCCCCTCCTCCCAGCCCTGGCCTCTGCAAACTGTTCATTTGCTGCTGTCACTAGGATGTCACTTAAGTGAAAATACCTAGTACGTACTTTTATTTAGCATAATGCTCATGAAATTCTTCTCTTTTGTTGCTTGTATTGGTAGCTTGTTCCTCTTTTATTTCCAAATATTTCATTTTACAGATATGCTATATTTTGTTTATCCATTGAAAAGTTGATAGACATTTGTTATTTTGGCTATTGTAAATAAAGATGCTAGGAACATTGCAGTACATCTTTATGTTAAGTATAGGTTTTTATGTCTCTTTAATAAAAACCTAAGAGTTGGATTACCGGGTCATATGCTAAGTGAATATTCAATGTTGTAAGAAATTGCCAATCTGCTTTCCAAAATGCCTATCTACTTTGCATTCCCACCAGCAATTATGAGAGTTCCAGGTCCTCCCCATCGTTGTCAACATTTGGTATTGTCAGTCTTTTTCATTTTAGCCATTCTAGTGGTATGAAGTGGTAACTCATCTTGTGTTTAATTTGCATTTTCCTCGTGGCCAGGATATTAAGCACCTTTTCATATGCTTATCTGCCACTGCCTTTCATAAGTCTTTGGAAAAGTATCTGTCCAAATATTTTGCCCATTGAGTTGAAAGATTCTGTATAAATTCTGGAATATGTCTTTTTTTATCACATATATATTTTGAAAATGTTTTCTTTTGATCAGTGATATGCCTTTGTTTTCTTAAGTGCCATTTGAAAAAGAACAATAGTTTTTTATTTTGGTGAAGTTCAAGGTGTCAATTTTCTATATTTATGGTTTGTGCTTTTTATGCACTAAGAAATTTTACTAATCTAGTGTGAAAAGATTTTCTTCTGTTTTCTTCTATAAGCTTAATAGTTGCTAGTCTATGATCAATTTTAGTTAATTTCTGGGTATGTTGTGAGGTAAAGACTGGTTTCTCTTTCTCTCACCCCCACCCCCACTTTCTTTCTCCATATGGATATCCACTGTTTCAACATCATTTGTTGAAATGACTATCCTTTTTTCATTGAATTACCTTGGACCATTTGTTGAAAATCAGTTTATTGTATACTTGTGGATTTATTTCTGATATTTCTGTTTTGTTCCATTTGTAAGTCTGTTATTATGCCAATCACATACTTTCTCAATTATCAGCTTTACAATAAGTACTGAACACAAGAAGGGTACATTCTCCAAATTTGTTTTTCTTTTTTGAAATTATGTGGGCTATTGTGTGTTCTTCACACTTTTCTGTGTATTTTAGATATAATGTCAAATTCAATAATATAGCTTGCTGGGAGTTTGGTTGGAATTGTATTTAATCTATAGAACAAAATAGAGATTATTGACATTATAATAATATTAAGTTTTCCAATCCATATACACGACCTAACTTTTCATTTATTTAATTCTTTTATAATTTGTCTCAGTGACGTTTTGTTATTTACCAAATGCAGGTCTTGCATATATTTTGTTAAATTATTCCTACATATTTCATATTATTGATCATGTTCTAAATAGTATTTAAATTTTTTAATTTCCAATTTTTGCTAGTACATAGAAATAAAAGGTTTTTATATTAATCTTACATTCTATTCACTTAATAAATTCTCTTGTTTTTTGTAGTAGCTTTTTGTGAATTCCTTAGAATTTTCTACATAGATAATCATAGTATTGATGAACAAAATCAGTTTTACTTCCATGCTCCCAATCCACCCAGGGCTTCCAGTACATTGTTGAATAAAAGAGATGAGAGCCATGTTCCTTGATTTGTTCCTAATTATAGGAGGAAACCATTAAGTATGATGTTGTAGGTTTATGGTATATGGCCCTTAGGTTGAGGAATTTCCTTTATATTTCTAGTTTATTGAGAATTTTTATTATAAATGAGTGCTGAATTTTGTCAAATGGTTTTCTGTATCTACTGAGAAGGTCATATGTTTTTCTTCTTTAGTTTTTTAATATGGTAAATTTCTCTGATTGATTACAACTAATAAAACTACTTGGTATCCCTGGTACTACTTGGTATACCTCACTTAATGATATATCATCTTTTAAACTTTATTTCTGGATTTTATTTGTTAAAATTTTCTGTTTAAGTTTACAGAGTATATTTGTCTATAGCTTTCTTTTCTTGTAATGTTTTTGAGTGGTTTTGGTATTTGGGTACTTCCAGCCTCATAGAACAAATAGGAAGTGTTCCCTCCTCTTATAGTTTCTCATGGGATTGAATGAAAAAAGTAAATTCTATGAGCACTACAGATTTAGGAGTAAACATTATAAAGTGAGATTGGAGTTTTGTTTTATAATATAATGCTTTACAAAATACACATTATAGTGTTTCATATAAAAGGTATATATGTCACAATGTGAAATTACACATGAACATTAAAATCAATAAAACATGTTACTCAGATATTTTTGTTGTTACGCATTCTACAAAAATAAATTCTGAATCAAAGCAACCTGAAGGAGAAGCTCTTTTGCGTAAAAATTTAATAATAATACTTTGAAACCAAACCCTATATTACATCAATAAATAATGGTAAATACCTGGCTGGTTAGCTCAGCTGGTAAGAGAGTAATGTTATAATACCAAGGTGAAGGGTTCAGATCCCTGTACCAGCCAGCCACAAAAAAAAAAAAAAAAAATAGGTAAATGGTCAGGATATGGAGGGGAGTAAAGATATGCTGAATTTCTCATCTTACATAAGGTAGAGTTTCATTCCTGGCTTTCAAATTTATAGAAACAAGGTTAAAGAATGTTTTTATGATACCTAATTTTTATGACTAGTAGAACTAAAAGCAGTTTATATAAGTACCAAATTTCTACAGAGTTTAAAAGAAAATGAAAATGATCCATATGTTGTATGCACATGTGTGTGTATGTTTGTGAATTCATCTACACATACGAGGTACTTCAAAAAGTTTGTGGAAATATAGAAACAAAACCCCTTAAAGAAGACATAGGGGAAACAAACCAGGAAGTAGGATTGGGTGTAGACTTTATGAAANCCTTAAAGAAGACATAGGGGAAACAAACCAGGAAGTAGGATTGGGTGTAGACTTTATGAAAATGACCCCAAAAGGACAGACAACCGAAGGAAAAATAAACAAATAGGATTATTTCAAACTCAAAAGCTTCTGTACAGCAAAAGAAACAATCAACAAAGTGAAAGACAACTGACTGAGTGGGAGAAAATATTTGCAAAATGTACATCTGACAAAGGATTAATAACCAAAATATACAAGGAACTCAAACAANTTTGTGAAGTCAAACAAAGGTCATTGGGAATGTATATATATATTATACCACAAATCAAGGCTTATAAATTAAAATATTTTAAACTTTTTATTAAAGAATAATGTAATAAATCTTTACCTATCCATCACCCATCTTCAATAATTACAAACTCATAGCCTGTATCATTTCATCCTGCTCTGGATTATTTTATAGAAAATCCAGGGCACCATATTATTCCAACTACTCACTTTCTGTCTCTAAAATATAATTTTAATAATATTATTAAATTAACAGTTATTACTAAATACGATCAAATATCTTCTCAGTGATGAATTTTCCCCAATCGACTCATAACATTTAAAAATTTTTATTTGCTTAAATCAGGATGATAGCAAATTAAAAAGAAGTAACAGGTACAACCAAATAACCAGCTACGCAAAGACTCACAGGAAAAATTCTAGAAGAAAACACAAAATGAAAGCTTTTGAAATTCTAGAAGAAAACATAAAATTCTAGAAGAAAACATAAAATNATTTGCAAAATGTACATCTGACAAAGGATTAATAACCAAAATATACAAGGAACTCAAACAATTTAACAGCATAAAAATAAGTAACCCAATTAAAAAATGGACAAAGGAACTGAACAGGCATTTCTCAAAGGAAGCTATGTGAACGGCCAACAGACACATGAAGAAATGTTCAACATCACTCAGCATTTGGTTAATGCAAATCAAAACCACTTTGAGGTACCATTTCACTCCAGTTAGGATGACTAATATCCAAAAGACCGAGAATGACAAATGCAGATGAGGGTGTGGAGAAAAAGGAACCCTCCTACACTGTTGGTGGGACTTCAAGATGGTGCTGCCTTTATGGAAAAAGGTATGGAGGTTCCTCAAACAATTACAGATAGATCTACCATATGACCCAGCTATTCCACTGCTGGGAATATACACAGAGGAAGGGAAATCATCATGTTGAAGGTATACCTGTACTCCCATATTTATTGCAGCACTATTTACAATAGTGCTATATGTGGTATATCTGCACAATGGAATACGGCATATTCCAAATGCTTTTGCAGGCCCCCATTTTTCTCATAATACTACTCTGTTGTTAGCCAAGTGTTGGAACCAGCCCAAATGTCCATCATCAGATGGGTAGATAAGGAAAATGTGGTATATCTGCACAATGGAATACTACTCCGCTCTTAAAAAAATGAAATACTACCATACATGGCAACATGGATTGACTTAGAGAAAATTATGTTAAGTGAAATAAGCCAGGCACAGAAAGAGGAACACCACATGTTCTCACTTATTTGTGGGAGCTAATAAAAATAAATAAATAAATGTACAAACAAACCAGGGGTGTGGGGGAAGAAGACACAGCAATCACAATTCCTTGATTTTGTTAAGACAAGTGAACAGATATGATGTCGATGGGGGGAGTGGGACGAGGGAGGGAGGAAAAGGAGGAATTGATAAGGGACACAAAAATCAACTATATTGTATATTGATAAAATAAAATAAAAAATGTTTAAAAAGATAATATGAATCTTCCCATGAACTTCTTGAAGTACCCTCTTACGTATTAGGGAATGGAAAAACATAATCAAGATGAGAACTGCAATTTCAAAGATAGAAGTTAAGAGAAAAACATTAATTAATTTTACTCCTCAGTTAAATTAAAAGATAATCACATTTTTTAAAAAACAAACAACTATATGCTTTTTAAGTCCAAATACAAAATGTTAGAGAATGTTAAATAACAAAGGGAAGTGCAATAATTGTCAAGCAAAGACAAACAAAAGGAAAGAAAACACAAGTATGGAAGTTAGAACTTAAGGCAAAAACACTTAGCTGGACTAGTGAGACATATGACAAAAAAATGTATACACATGAATGAAGAAACAGCAATGACATATATTAACAGAATTAAACTTAATTTCAAGATAAAGCAAAAAGCTAAACAAAACCCTTAGGAATATAGTAACCAAGTACAATTGTTTTGAGTGACACTACACACCTACCTCAGCCTTTAACAAGTCAAACTGACATAAAAATAAATACAGTATAGAAAATTTAAGTTATACACTTTGTGAAGTCAAACAAAGGTCATTGGGAATGTATATATATATTATACCACAAATCAAGGCTTATAAATTAAAATATTTTAAACTTTTTATTAAAGAATAATGTAATAAATCTTTACCTATCCATCACCCATCTTCAATAATTACAAACTCATAGCCTGTATCATTTCATCCTGCTCTGGATTATTTTATAGAAAATCCAGGGCACCATATTATTCGCAAGAGACCATCGCAGTCGTTTATCATCATCATTAAACTAATAATGCATTTGTTCAACAAGATCGATTTAATCCAGTTAAGAACGGGGATCACGTTGTTACTTAACTATTGCTGTCTTTTTTCCATACTATATTAACTTTGAAAGGATTTGTCTATATGCTAAATACAAGTAAAAATAGAAGAGATCATCAATAAAAAACACATTATCTTACAATATTATTTCATCTCTAAATGGAATTTTAAAGCATGGTTCCATTAGTCATAATGTTCAGCAAGCCTCAAAAAGTAACTCTCCTTAACCAAGTATTTTCAGAGTCATTGCAAAGTGGAGGAGTCCAGAAACAGTTAAAATGACATTAGTATAAAGTATGTATATTTGTGTTATATGGTATTTATACCCAAGAAGCTCATTTCAGGAAATGGTGTAGATAATCAGTGGTGTGTTTGAACCATAGGTCTGTTTCATGTCTTGTCCCTGCTGAGCTGATGTTCCTGCATGAAACCAAGTGCACTTAAACTCCTATATTTATTTTCCTGTCCCTGGGCCCTGTCTGAGGCTTCTTAAGATACTGTTACAAGAATCTTCTATGTGGTCTGTCTGGAGGTGTCTCTTATTTCTCTGGCATTAAGAGGCAAAGTGATTTGGTGAACAGCAGAAATTCAAGTATGTGTAGTTATGTGGGATACAGGCATGCCATCCCTCCTCTTCCTCTGCGTGCATGCCCGAACACACACACACACACACAAGCATAGCCCTTCTTTGTTCTCCAGGGGTCTCTCTGATGACTCTAAAGATCTGAGGACATTTTATTTTATATTGGGCTCAAAGTTTTAGATGAGGAGAAATACTTCAGAGAGAGAAATGGAGACATGTTCTGTTCTGCATTTTTTCCTTTTCTCTCTGTGCCTTATGGCATATTCCAAATGCTTTTGCAGGCCCCCATTTTTCTCATAATACTACTCTGTTGTTAGTAATCTAGTGTGTTGTCTTTCCCAGGTGTTTACAAATTTAGAATCTGGATTTGAATTTTCATTGTAGAG
>NW_007729994.1:14809-18656 GCF_000696425.1 Galeopterus variegatus
TGTGTTGTCTTTCCCAGGTGTTTACAAATTTAGAATCTGGATTTGAATTTTCATTGTAGAGAAGCATGTGAGTATTTAATAAAACTTCAATTCTATAATTTGAGATTCAGTCACAAACAAGTTGGAGAAGGTGGGTGGGGTGAGATTGGTATATTTGGGGCCGACAGAAGGAGAAATTTTCAGTTTCGCCTAAATGATGCAGTATCAGTACTAATCAATTCTTCTAGCCTGGGAAGGGAAATACTTTAGCTTAGCTGATCTCTAGAGGACCACTTTCTACCTCCAGTAGATTCGCTCACCCAAGGGTACATAGCTACTGTAGGGCAGAGGTTTTGAACAAAGAGGTCTGGGTGACTTTTCATATCTTGCTTAAGTGACTGCTTATGTGTATAATTTAAGGGACACCGATGAAGTGCCATGCCCGTTGGCCTGCCATGGTGCCTACAATATGCATCATTAGAATAAATTCTTTGAGTTGTGGCCATTCAATTCTAACAAGAGGAATAACATTCACCTATTAGAACCAGCTGAAATATTTATATTGTTTAGCGTAAAAGATTAGCTGACAGTCTTTTGAAGCAAATGGGGCACAAAACAAATGTGTTTAGGAGAAGGACAGAGTTTGGGAAATTGCGTATTATCACACAGGATGTTGCAGGAAATCCACCCAGCTCTAAGAGCTCAAGGGTAGTGACTTTCTTGAGAGAGTGGCACCTAATTAATTCATCCATTCATTCAATGTTTTGCTAGCCTCCTTCTGGTGAATTCAATTCAGTACTGCTTCTCTCCAAAATAAGTTTAAAGTTTGGTAAAGTTGTACTCCTAGTTCCCTTCTCCTCCTGCCGCCTTTCTTTTAGTTTCTGTTATGTTTCTCTAACATAGTTTATCTTTATGTTCTGGTGATTTTAAACCTCAGAAAATAGTTTTAACATGGAACAAAGTAAACAATGTTGGTTGTACAGATTGTAAATATTTCCACATAAAAAATGAGATGCTTTCATGTTTTGAGTTCAAGTTAGATGTAGGCTGTATAATAAAATATAATAACCTGAACATATCGCACCGTTTATACAACCAACCTCTAAAGTTTAGTACATACAGAAACACAGTGAGGTCTTAGCTGAGCAAAGCCTTTTTGTTGGTTTGTTTCTGGAATATGATTCCCTCCAATCTGTGTGCCCCGAGGGCCTGAATCTGACTCTCAAATAAATCCCAAAGAGAAAAATATGGTAAGAGAAGAAAGTTAACTCCCCCAGAACCATCACCTCAACAACTTGTCTTTACTGCTATCTAATACATGCTCACCAAAGAGTTAAATTTAGGCCAGCCTTTGAGACAACAATGAGGATTTTTAGTTTAATACAGCAGATCAGAAATGTTGATTCATGACTCCACCTCCCAACCCTGACTCTTTCCCTTGATTTCCAGTTAAAATGTCCATGAATGTTCACATAAAAGGCTAAACCTGGCCTCAACCCTATGGAGTAAAGATAAGCAAAAACAACGTGTCAAAAATCCAGGTGAAATGGATAGTAATTGTATGTTGTTTCCGGCCTGCGAATGTATCCAATCTTCATGATCCCGAATAAGAAAGACAGCCCCAAAACACAGCATGACTCTTCATAGTTCACTGCCTGTGCCTGACTCTGAAAAGACTGGCAAAGCCTAAGTCATTCAGGCTTTACTTTGGGTCATCTTATGGATTTTTCTTCAGTTCTTTACCTAAAGTGCAGGAAGAATCTATTGAAGAGATTTAAACAAGAGAGTGATTTACACTTTTAAACCATCACAAGGGCCACAGTATAGACAGTGGTTTGTAAAACAGCAAGAATGTGTTGAAGACCAGTAGTAGATGAGGGAGGATGATAGCAGTGAAGACTGAGACAAGTAGAGAATTTAGGAGATATCTAGGAGGAGGTAAAATAGAGAAACCACGAAGATTGACTGAATATAAGTGATGGTAGGGTAGAGGAAGTAAAAGAAAATAATAAACACTATATTATCTAAAAGCTGTAAGAAAATTATTTAATTCAAGCTAATATCTCTTCTTACTTAAAGCAACAAGAGAAAAAATCTATTAAGCAAGGAATAGAAAGAAGCTATAGCAAATATCAATCTTAAAATAGTAGTCAATCTCATATCATACAATATAATCTCAGTTCTAAAATGCCTATTATTTCAGGACTTAAGGTTTCCGAAATCAGGTGTGTCGTACAATCACTGGAAAACCTAAACGACTGAGTAGTTATAAATCAGAAGATGGCAGCGTGTGCTATATCAACTGTGTAGAACAAATACGTCTTCGAGGAAGATTGCTCAGTCTCTCCTATTTCTCTTTTTTTTTTCTTCTAGCTTAAAAAGATAAGGACGACTGTCTAAGGTCAAGTGCTCCTCTATTAATCTAAGCTTATTCTCTTTCCACCATACTTCAATTCTTCCGTTTAGTGAAGTCAGAAAGAAGTATGTCCAAATTCCACATTTTCTCCTTGGTAATGTCAGCTTGATCAGATAATTTAACCTATCAGAACTTTAGTTTCATCAACTTAAAATAGGGATGAGCGAACACCTACATTGCAGGGTTGTTTTGGTGTTTAGAAGGGATGCATATGTAAAACATCTGACATTATACCTGATGCATTATAGCTGCTCAATAAATGGTAGTTGTTATTGTTTCACCAAGCTGCCCTTCCACCAAGATACACTGGCAAAGAAAGGAATGACATTAAATCTATTAAAATCAAGTTAATATGTACCAAACTCTACTCATCATATCACTTCAATGGTTTTTCCACGATGACTTCGTTTTCTGATTGTTTTATTCTAGTTAACATTATAGACTTTCCATCGTTCTTTGATTTACTCCAACTGACTACAATTCCAACATCTGCTCTGTTGCTGAGTCTTAGTGCTTCTATCTCCAAAATATTGCTTATGTTTGTCTCTGCATTTCCATTTTCATTTACTTTAATTCAACTCATCCTCAACTCTTCAATCATCAGCGACTTTAAATAATTGCAGGAGCCACCTAATGAGATCCCCACTTCTATTCTCTCATTATTCCCTGCGACATCTATCCTTCTACCTGAGGCCATGTTGTCTATATACCATTTCAAAACCTTCATAGTTTTCCCGACAAATAGTCACAACTCACCATTTAAGCCCTTCTGTTTTCTGTCCAGTCTTATTTACCATTATTCTCCAACAAGGACTTCATAGCTCAATGAGGCCAGACTACCAGCTGCTTCACAAACACTCTGAATTTTCTCCTTTTTGAGTCTTAGCTCATATTTTCCTTCTGCCTGGACATGTCATCGCACTAAAATCAATTAATTATTTCTTACTTAGGTTAGCTTACATGCCAGTTCTTCTATAATAATTTTTTCTTAATTCAGCCCATTTGAACAACTGAACAAAATCCTGCCTTCCTCTGAACCCCCGTAACACTTTAGGATTCACATGTACCCCTTAACCTATAGGGATGTGCACTAGGACTTTACCATTTATGTAATATCTCTCCAACCCAGGGTTATTAAAAAACATGTGAGTACCTGGAAATTAATCATCGTGTGCCTCTTCAAAAAGCTACTTTTTAGGTATTTTTTCACCATTTATTTGGAAAACAGCTTGAGTGTTGCATGGGAGAATGGACAAAGGTAAACCACCGTTATTCAAACTGTTCATTCTCCCTAGGAATTCAGCCCTGGACCCAGAAATCATATCTAACTCTGTAAACAAAAGCCAGTATACGTATCTTAGAAATCATGTTAAATTAACTTACCCACATACACACACACACACACACAAAAAAAACCGGGGGGGGGGGGGGGAAGAAGATATAACTACTATA
>NW_007729994.1:19036-23214 GCF_000696425.1 Galeopterus variegatus
ATAATAATCATATACATTGTATATTGACAAAATAAAAATTTAAAAAAAAAAAAAAAAAGAAAAAAGAAATCATGTTAATAGGAATCTATTATTATTTAAGCATCCCTTGTGGGGGAATTCCTCACCTTTGTAAGGCAGCAAACATTTTCTTTCCTCATCCATCATCAGCTTCATGGCTGAGGCACCTATAATAAAAGACAGATTAACAAGAGAAAAGCATACCGATTTATTTAGTAAGTTCTAGGTGATATATAAGACTTCATAAGGAAATGAAGACCCCAAAAGCAGGGAAACCTGTGTATTTTATGTCAAGTTTATAGTTGAAAAAGCATATAGTTGTGGAGAAGTATGATTGGAAAAAGGGAGTATGATCAAATGGTAATAAACTGGGGGAACTTAGCAAGGTCTGTTTGTTCAGGTTCTTCTCTGTCTCTGTGTCTTCAGAGACAAGAATGTTTCTTTCCTCGGGGTATAGGGTCAGCACCTCTCACATGAGGGTCTTATGATCTACTTCAGAGGAAGTTCAGAGAATTGTTTTATGACCTGCTTCAGGGGAGTAGGGTGAGGAGAAGGTGAGAGAGACCTTCCTGCTTCTGCTGTTTTTTCAAATGCCAAGGTGTCATTATTTGGGGCCCTGACCCCCATCACCCTACTCCCCAACTGTTCTACTAAAATATTCCCTCCTACCACTTAAGCTCTTTTGTATAAGGATTTCTGGTAAACACTTTTTTAAAATTATATTTATTGTGATGCTATTGTACACCAATGATATTTTAGTGCTTTGTATATATGTGTGTCCTGGGCAAGTGCCTGGCTATCTTATATCTACCATATTTTGACCTTTGGGAAACTTTCAGGTGCTGAAAACAATCATTGAAAAAATATTCCAAATCTTTGAAACAAAATAAATTATGGTATAAGCAATTGCATGTTTTTAGTTTATATCAACTAAATGAATACCATTTTTAGAAAAAAGATGGGAGTTCAGTGAACATCTGAATAGAATATCTAATGATAAAGAGTGATGAAGGAGAAAATCATTTTAATGCTGATGAGTACCAATTTGTCACCTCTCTTAACAAGGTGTAGACCAAACTTGATACATCTTCCTTTCTTCATTTCAGTTTTATCATATACTGTGATGTTTAAGTTTCTGGACAGGAACTATTAAAAATGCCAATGTTACATACAAATAATCAACTATTGTGAAAATTTTTAACATGCATGCATACTAAACATGTTTGTTTTAATTGGTGTACTGCAGTATTTGTAGTGCAATACAAGGATGAAAACAGTTCAGATTAATGACTCTCTCATCTCCCATTTTGACAGGCCCTTTTTCAAAGCACCGGTATTACCCACTTAGAGAGTGGATTGATGCCAATGCTCAGAGCACTACTTTTTCCTTCAGCACACCAGATGGTACTAAAAATTCAAAATATTTCCTACAACAGCTGTATCTTTGACAACAAAATTAATACCAGCTGAAATACCACTGCTATGTGAAGGGCATAATGATCCGGCTCTTCAGTCTAATGTAACTAGCCATAGTCTAGGGTATAGGAAGAAACAAATGACAACAATGTCAACAAAACAAAACAAAAATCACAATCTGGTCAACTCTCATTAGTTTTCAATCAGATGTTCTGTCTAGTATTAAAAATCAGAAGCACAACTCCCAGAACATTTATCATGGAACAGCTGCTCCTCTCAGAATATGAATTATACCTTCCCTTGGAGCAACCATTAATCCATTAACACATTTTCACCACTAAGCTTTCCCAAAGACTATCATATATATTTATTTTAAGCTCTGTTTTCATTCATTGGAGGAAATAAATCTTTTATGAAGAATTTGACTAGGAGTCAATCTTGAAAATTCTTTAGGTTGAAATAATATCATCTTTTTTCTTATAAGATTTAAAAGATCTTGTGTAAAAGATGAGGACTTTAAGCCTAGTTTAAACAGAGTATGAAATATGTACCTTGAATTCAACAGTTTGATGGAAACAATACATTGATTTGTGCATATGTACAAAAATATTAAACCGGTTATGAGTTTGAACGTCAGAGAATCAAAAGGTAGAGATGATGATAAGTATTAGTCTAATTGCAAAGATAATTAATTTAAGGTGTTAATAAACACCTTTCAGGGAGATGAAAAAATAGTGACAAGGATATAATTCCTTTCCTTCACTAGGTAGGTGTCCCATTCAGTTGCAAGAAAACAGTGAATGCAAAATTCTAAGCTTTAATAGTAATAACCATTATATACGATTAACTTTTCAAGAGAAGTTTTGCTTCAACAAAAGACTAATCTTTTGGTTATTTTAAATAATAATCTGCCCTTAAGAGTTTAAAATGTATGTCTCATCTGAAGTCAAACATATTGTTATGATGGAAGAGATTTTTTTAAAACTAACTCCTACCCAACAGAATCTAAAGAAAAGAAGATTGCTGAGGACTGACAAAGTATATATTAGTAAAATGCCTTCATTTGCATTTTTGTCACTACGAAAGAGAAAAATCAGATTTCCTCAGAAATACTTTTAATGATAATTAGTTGCTTGACTAAAGCCTGGTCAAATCTAGTGCTAACTGAAGCTGATTGCAGTAACAGAAATTTCTTGGTAAAAGGTACGGGAAGAAATCCAAAGACTTAGGGAAAGAAGAAATGACACACAGTCCCAACTATGTCTCCTGAGGACCTAGAAGATGCTCTCTTTTCAAGGTTTTAATAAATCCATTGGTGAGGGAAATATCACCATGTTTTTAAATTTTTTTTAATTTTAAATTCTCAATGTACACTGTAGTTGATTTTTGTGTCCCTTTACAGTTTCCTCTTTCCCCCCTACCTTCTCCCCTTCCCCCTGAAGTGAACATCATATCTGTTCACTTGTCTTAACAAGTTCAAGGAATTGTTGTGATTGTTGTGTCTTCTTCCCCCCCAACCTTTATTTGTTTGTTTATTTATTTATCACTCCCACAAATAAGGGAGAACATGTGGTGTTTCTCTTTCTGTGCCTGACTTGTTTCACTTAATATAATTTTCTCTAAGTCCATCCATGTCATTGCAAATGGTAGTATTTCATACTTTTTTATAGCATAGTAGTATTCCATTGGGTAGGTATACTACAGTTTCCTTATCCTCTCATCTGATGATAGTCATCTGGGCTGGTTCCAACTCTTGGCTGATGTAAATAGTGCTACAATAAATATGGGAGTACAGGTATCGCTTCAGCATGATGATTTCCATTCCTCTGGGTATATACCCAGCACTGGAATAGCTGGGTCATATGGTAGATCTAGCTGTAATTGTTTGAGGAACCTCCATACCTTTTGCCATAAAGGCGGCACCATCTTGAAGTCCCACCAACAGTGTAGGAGGGTTCCTTTTTCTCCACACCCTCATCTGGATTTGTCATTCTCGGTCTTTTGGATATTAGTCATCCTAACTGGAGTGAAATGGTACCTCAAAGTGGTTTTGATTTGCATTTCCCAAATGCTGAGTGATGTTGAACATTTCTTCATGTGTCTGTTGGCCGTTCAAATATCTTCCTTTGAGAAATGCCTGTTCAGCTCCTTTGCCCATTTTATAATTGGGTTACTTACTTTTTGCTGCTAAGTTGTATGAGTTCCTTGTATATTTTGGTTATTAATCCTTTGTCAGATGTATATTTTGCAAATATTTTCTCCCACTCAGTCAGTTGTCTTTCACTTTGTTGATTGTTTCTTTTGCTGTGCAGAAGCTTTTGAGTTTGAAATAATCCTATTTGTTTATTTTTCCTTCGGTTGTCTGTCCTTTTGGGGTCATTTTCATAAAGTCTACACCCAATCCTACTTCCTGGTTTGTTTCCCCTATGTCTTCTTTAAGGAGTTTTGTTTCTATATTTCCACAAACTTTTTGAAGTACCTCGTATGTGTAGATGAATTCACAAACATACACACACATGTGCATACAACATATGGATCATTTTCATTTTCTTTTAAACTCTGTAGAAATTTGGTAGTTATATAAACTGCTTTTAGTTCTACTAGTCATAAAAATTAGGTATCATAAAAACATTCTTTAACCTTGTTTCTATAAATTTGAAAGCCAGGAATGAAACTCTACCTTATGTAAGATGAGAAATTCAGCATATCTTTACTCCCCTCCATATCCTGACCATTTACCTATT